>NC_059208.1:57823111-57848111 GCF_020615455.1 Coregonus clupeaformis | reverse complement strand
GGTATACAGAAAATACCCAAGCCCTGAAGCAAGCTTCCAGAAAATGTAAACGGAAATGGCGCTCCACCAAACTGGAAGTCTTCCGACTAACTTGGAAAGACAGTACCTTGCAATATCGAAGAGCCCTCACTGCTGCTTAATCAGCCTACATTTCCAACCTGATTGAGGAGAATAAACTGTCGAAAGCTAACTAAGAAGCAACATTCCCCAAGTGAGGATGGCCTTCACTTCAGCAGTGATGAATTCATGAACTTCTTTGATGAAAAGATCATGATCATTAGAAAACAAATTTCGGACTCTGCAGCAGCTCACTGTCTTCCTGAAGACAAGCAATGTATACGAAATGCTCCAGTCTGATTTTTTGACCCCATCATAGTACTGACACTGCACGGTAAATTACCTTTTAATGGCATCAGACAAAGGCTCTGCATCTGTCCTCGTGCTCCTAGATCTTAGTGCCGCTTCTGACACCATCGATCACCACATTCTTTTGGAGAGATTGGAAGCCGTAATAGGTACATGGACAAGTTCTTGCCTGGTTTAGATCTTATCTGTCTGAAATATATCAGTTTGTCTCTGTGGATGGTTTGTCCTCTGACAAATCAATCGTAAGATTCGGTGTTCCTCAAGGTTCCGTTTTAGGACCACTATTGTTTTCACTATATAGTCTACCTCCTGGAGATGTCATTCGGAAACACAATGTCAACTTTCACTGCTATGTGGACGACACACAGCTGTACATTTCGTGGTGAAGCCCCAAAATGGCCTACACTGAAAGCCTGTGTTTCAGACATAAGGAAGTGGATTGAGGCAAATGTTTTACTTTTAAACTCGTACAAAACAGAGATGCTAGTTGTAGGTCCCAAGAAACAACGAGTTCTGTTGTTTGATCTGACAATTATTCTTGATGGTTGTACAGTCGTCTCAGATAAAACTGTGAAGGACCTCGGCGTTATTCTGGACCGTGATCCCTCTTTTGACGAACATATCAAGTATATTTCAAGGGCAGCTTTTTTCCATCTTCAAAACATTGCAAAAATCAGAACCTTTTGGTGAAAATGATGCAGAGACGCTAATCCATGCTTTTGTCACTTCTAGGTTAGACTACTGCAATGCTCTACTCTACGGCTACCTGGATAGAGCACTAAATAAACTTCAGTTTAAATACGGCTGCTAGAATCTTGACTAGAACCAAAAATATGCTCATATTACTCCAGTGCTAGCCTCTCTACATTGGCTTCCTGTTAAGGCTTGGGCTAATTTCAAGGTTTTACTGCTAACCTACAAATCATTATATGGACTTGCTCCTACCTATATTTCCAATTTGGTCCTGCCGTACATACCTACACGTACGCTACGGTCAAAAGACGTAGGCCTCCTTATTGTCCCTAGAATTTCTAAGCAAACAGCTAAAGGCTTTCTCCTACAGAGCTATGTTTTTATGGAATGGTCTGCCTGTCCATGAGAGAGATGCAGACTCGGTCTCATTCTTTACTGAAGACTCATCTCTTTAGTAGGCCTTCTGATTGAGTGTAGTCTGGCCTAGGGGTGCGAAGTTGAATGGCAAGGCACTGGAGTGACGAACCGCCCTTGCTGTCTCTGCCTGGCCGGCTCCCCTCTCTCCACTGGGATTCTCTGACTCTGACCCTAGTATGGAGTCTGAGTCACTGGCTTACTAGTGCCCTCCCATGCCATTACTAGGAGGGGTTCATCATGTCGTGCCAGGCTTTTTTCGCTATACTCGACTTGAGTGGGTTGAGTCACTGATGTGATCTTCTTGTCTGGTTTTGGGGCCTTCGGGCTTGTGCGGTGGAGGAGATCTTCCTGGGCTATACTCAGCCTTGTCACAGGGTAAAAAATTGGTGGTCTGTGCTTTGGCAAAGTGGTTGGGATTATATCCTGCCTTGTTGGCCCTGTCCGGGGGTATCGTCGGACAGGGCCACAGTGTCCCCCGACACCCTCTGTCTCAGCCTCCAGTATCTATGCTGCAATAGTCAATTTTTATGTTCAAATATAGGAACTGGGTTCTACAGTTTGAACAACTGCTGTCTGTAGCGCCACACCCACCCCGCCCGGCCAACTAGATGTGTCACGCCCTGGCTCTGGGGACTCTTTAATGTTGAGCCAGGGTGTGTAGGTTTATTGTTTGGTTTTCTATGTGTTTCATTCTAGATCGTTTATTTCTATGTTGGCCAGGGTGGTTCCCAATCAGAGACAGCTGTGGCTCGTTGTTTCTGATTGGGGACCATACTTAGGCAGCCTTTTGGCATGTATGTTTTGTGGGATCTTGTTCCGGAAGGTTTGTGTATTTAACCTAGGACTTCACGTATCGTTTATTGTTTTGGTTCGTTGTGTGTACAAGTAATAAAGATGTACGCTTATCACGCTGCGCCTTGGTCCGCTTCATCTAACGACAATCGTGACAGAAGATCCCACCTCGACTGGATCAAGCAGCGTGACGAGGAGAGAGGATGGACCTGGGAGGAGATGAGTGAGAGTCTGGCAAGAGGGATGGAGGCCATGAGCACGGGGGAGAGACAAGCCCAAAAAAATTTTAGGGGGGGGCTCACGCCGTGGACGACGAGGCAGCGGGAGGCCACGATAGAGCGGTTCAGCAGGTTGGCAGAGGAGGCCGCCAGGTTACGGGGGCCACTAGTCACGAGGGAGAAGGATAGTGTGAAGGCACGGCGAGAGGAACTGAGTAGGCAGCAGAGGGAGCGGAGGTTTATGAGGAAACCCAGTCCCGTTCCTCGCACCAAGCAAGTGGTGTGTGTCACCAGTCCGGTCCGGCCCGTTCCTGATTCCAGCACAAGGCCAATGGTGTGTGTTCCCAGTACGGTCAGGCCCATTCCTGCTCCCCGCACCAAGCCAGTGGTGCGCGTCGTCAGCCCGGTCCAGCCTGTTCCTGCTCCCCGCACCAAGCCAATGGTGCGCGTCGTCTGTCCGGTCCGGTCCGGCCCGTTCCTGCTCCCCGCACCAAGCCAGTGGTGCGCGTCGTCAGCCCAGTCCGGCCCGTTCCTGCTCCCCGCACCAAGCCAATGGTGTGTGTCGCCAGCCCGGTCCGGCCTGTTCCTGCTCCCCGCACCAAGCCAATGGTGCGCGTCATCAGTCCGGTCCGGCCCGCACCTGCTCCCCGCACCAAGCCAGTGGTGCGCGTCGCCAGCCCGGTCCGGCCTGTTCCTGCTCCCCGCACCAAGCCAGTGGTGCGCGTCGTCAGCCCGGTCCGGCCCGTTCCTGCTCCCCGCACCAAGCCAGTGGTGCTCGTCGTCAGCCCGGTCCGGCCCGTTCCTGCTCCCCGCACCAAGCCAATGGTGCGCGTCGTCAGTCCAGCACGGTCCGTGCCTGTTCCACCGGTGCCTGGTCCGGCACCGGTCAGCTGCTCCACACTGGAGCCAGAGCAAACCGCTCCACCGGTGTCCAGTCCAGCTCTGGCCAGCGGGGCCAGACCAGACCAGGGGCGCTACGGGGGGGTAGAGAGACAATGGTGGTCACGCCCGGAGCCAGATCCGCCGACGAGGCGGAATGCCCACCCGGCCCCTCCCCTGTTGTGTTTGGTTGGCGCGGTCGCAGTCCGCGCCTTTGGGGGGGGGGGGGGGGGTACTGTCACGCCCTGGCTCTGGGGACTCTTTAATGTTGAGCCAGGGTGTGTAGGTTTATTGTTTGGTTTTCTATGTGTTTCATTCTAGATCGTTTATTTCTATGTTGGCCAGGGTGGTTCCCAATCAGAGACAGCTGTGGCTCGTTGTCTCTGATTGGGGACCATACTTAGGCAGCCTTTTGGCATGTATGTTTTGTGGGATCTTGTTCCAGAAGCTTTGTGTATTTAACCTAGGACTTCACGTATCGTTTATTGTTTTGGTTCGTTGTGTGTACAAGTAATAAAGATGTACGCTTATCACGCTGTGTTTTGGTCCGCTTCTTCATCGTGTAACGATCGTGACAAGATGTGTGAAAGTTAGTGTATAAGCTAATGATCCATCATGTATGACATTCCTGGGAGTGTGTAAACTTAAATTTTGTATTACCATATCATTTTTGTATGTTCTTTTTAGTTACGTACTTGAAAATGTATTAATTGACCAATTCTGCACATTTGGGCAGACTTTATACAAAATAGTCCAGTATTGCAATGCTTCACTGGATCAATCTAAAACTTTGCACACAGCGCCTAAACTGCAATATTATATTGTGGCCTTTCTCTTGCAATTGAAAGATGATGGAACAACAAAATAAATAGATAACGCCTGTTTTTTTGTTTGTATTATCTTTTAACAGATCTAATGTGTTATACTCTCCTACATTAATTTCACATTTCCACAAACTTCAAAGTGTTTCCTTTCAAAAGGTATCAAGAATATACATATCCTTGCTTCAGGTCCTGAGCTACAGGCAGTTAGATTTGGGTATGTCATTTTAGGCGAAAATTGAAAAAAAGGATCCGATCCTTAAGAGGTTAATTCTTTCCAATGTGTCAAATAATTATATTTTTGTTTTCACATGATATGGTTGGGTCTAATTGTGTTGCTGTCCTTGGGCTCTGTGGGGTCTGTTTGTGTTTGTGAACAGAGCTCCAGGACCAGCTTGCTTAGGGGACTCTTCTCCAGGTTCATCTCTCTGTAGGTGATGGCTTTGTTATGGAAGGTTTGGGAATCGCTTCCTTTTAGGTGGTTGTAGAATTTAATCGCTCTTTTCTGGATTTTGATAATTAACCGGTGTCGGCCTAATTCTGCTCTGCATGCATTATTTGGTGTTTTACGTTGTACACAGAGGATATTTTTGCAGAATTCTGCATGCGGAGTCTCAATTTGGTGTTTGTTCCAGTTTGTGAATTATTGGTTGGTGAGCGGACCCCAGACCTCACAACCATATAGGGCAATGGGTTCTATAACTGATTCAAGTATTTTTAGCCAGATCCTAATTGGTATGTCGAATTTTATGGCATAGAAGGTCCTTCTTGCCTTGTCTCTCAGATCGTTCACAGCTTTGTGGAAGTTACCTGTAGCGCTGATGTTTAGGCCGAGGTATGTATAGTTTTTTGTGTGTTCTATGGCAACGGTGTCTAGATGGAATTTGTATTTGTGGTCTTGGCAATCTCTCTCTTTCTCTCTCTCACTCTCGCTCTGTCTCTCTTGCTCTCTCTCTCTCTCTCTCTCTCTCTCGCTCTCTCTCTCTCTCTCTCTCAATTCAATTCAATCTCTCTCTCTCTTTCTCTCTTTCTCTCTGTCTCTCTCGCTCTCTCTATCTCTGTCCCTTTCTCTCTCACTCTGTCTCTCTCTCTCTGGACTGTCTAATGACTTCCAGAGAGGACCTCTTTTAACCCTTAATTGTTTTAACAAGCCACACTGTCTTTGAAAGCTCCCGTTTGTCTTCCTCAAAGTTGGCTTCATTACATTCACTGCCTGTTTTTTTGTTGTGTGACATATTTGTACATTTACATTGAGTCTTTTCTCTAGCCACTTAAAATATGACCAACCAGCTCAAAGCACAGAGAGATTCTAAAGCTGAAATAAACACATTTAGGACTATTGGTTTAACATGTGGTGTAGCTCTTAACACCCTCCCAAGAGGATATTGATCAAATAATATATTACTCCACTCATCTATCTATCACAGTGAAGTTGAGTTACATTGTTCCCTGACACACTATATCTGCATATTTTAATTGCCAAGCTCTGTGCATATTACATGTAATGTCACGTTACTGTTCACGCAGTGATGTTCTCTGAATTGGTAATATAAATTAATGTAATTCACACCTGACACTGAATAACTGAGCATGGGCTATAGACAATATTATTTTACATTTTAGTCATTTAGCAGACACTCTTATCCAGAGCGACTTACAGTTAGTGAGTGCATACATTTTCATTTTCATTTTATATTTTATTTTCATATTCCTACTCTCCAAGTATGCCAAATCATTTCAGAATTCGTCAACTTCAAAAAATGAGTGGGCTAAACAATCTGTTTCACAGAGTGTCGTACTCTATTTGAAAGCACTGTGGTTGTGTTTCACTTTGAGCTGAGTCGATATAATGGGGCTGTCCCTGCACCCCATTCCTACAAACACACACACACACCCCTATACACACAAAGACGCACGCACGCACGCACGCACGCACACACACACACACACACACACACACACACACACACACACACACACACACACACACACACACACACACACACACACATACACACACACATACACACACACACACACACACACACACACACACACACACACACACACACACACACACACACACACACACACACACACACACACACACATACACACACACACACACACACACACACACACACACACACACACACATACACACACACATACACACACACACACACACACACACACACACACACACACACACACACACACACACACACACATACACACACATACACACACACACACACACACACACACATACACACACATACACACACATACACACACACACACACACACACACACACACACACACAGACACACACACACACATACACACACATACACACACACACACACACACACACCACCCCCAGCCACCCCTCCTTGTTCCCTCTCCCTCCCCCTCCTCCTGTCGCTTCACTTTGAGACATGTATGTTGTGGGCTTGCCGTATTGGAGCTGACCTGGCAGGATAATTGCCCTTTAAAGTGTTTTTAAAGCAGGTGCAGGTCGGTCTCTGCTACCAGAGCGTCTGGCCCCTTGCAACACTACCCGTTCTCCAGGTCTGAATGGAACCTCTGTTCACACACAGGCCACTGTTTTGAAAATAAACGGCCTGCAAAAAAATACCCGAGGTTTTCAAAGGTGTGTGCCCGAGATTTAGAGTCAGGAAGCGACCTGCCACTGCCGTCATTTATTCCTGTAAGTCATTAGCGTTACAAATATTAGGACTCGCTCGCCTCTCGCTGCTGCTTCAAAACACGACAATAATATCCCAGCTAATACCAACCAGTAGAGTTTTTTTGAACTCGTCTGACTAATTGGAGTGAGGTCAAAACAACAGTGCCTCTCTCTGCTCAGCTCCGTAACGTATTCCTTACAGCTGATCTGTCATGCAAAGAAACGATTACATGGTATAAAAATACATAATTTATACAATTTTTAGTTCCATGTATTCCATTTTATCGCTGTAAATCAAAAAAAAAGAACGTCTGAAACGTGCCTCACGTGGAAAGTCATGTCAGGTTTCACAATGCAGCATGTTTCGGCCTAGTATGAGCCCAAGGGCTGCATGGCTTCAAATGCCTGTTTTGTTGTTGAATATTTTCTCCACCATCCTATTCAAAAGCATAATTTCCTGTTGATTATCAGGACTACCGTTAAAAGATTAAAACATGTTTGCTTTTGTCTCAACTTACAATTGACAGGTTTAATATGTTTTGGCTAAGAAAACAGTTTGTTTTGCTTATCTTTCAATCATCTTTCTTCAGGATTTCATTGCATCCCTATATTTATATATTTTTTAGGTTTAATTTGTGATTGTAAACAGCGTTGACGTAGTCTTTGATGGGTTGTCCAGACTGGAAGAGCTGTTCCCTGTAAAGAGATTCTGGTTTGGTGACTAGACTGTGATTATGATATCAAATATCATTCCAGAAACAGAAATAACACATCAACTCCATTTATTTCCCCTGTCATTTACAACAACATTGAACATAAACAAACCAAATGTTTCTCTGATGCAAAGAGATCACCATTGATTGATACTGTAAGTAACTATTTTGATTAATGTTCCACTGATGTTATGAAACCACTTTTTTTCTCTTTTTGGGAAGTCAAGAAGCTGCACTTTAGTTCAAATGTAAAAGATGGCAAAAGCTCTTAATAATTAGTATTTCTTTATTTTGTTACAAAAAATCTGAAGTTAGATCTGAGTTATTTTGCTGTTGGAGACACCAAACTCAAACATTCCATGGCATAGATATATACTACATTCACATTTAGCATAATCTCCATTCTCATTATCCTATTGTATTTATTTAGGCTTTGTTTGCAGTTGAAACAATACTATACTATAAAGTACAATGTCCAGAAAGACAATGAACAGGGACTCTAAACATCCCCTGTTCATATGCTCTATGTAGTCTCTATGTAGTTCTATGTAGCCTCTATGTAGTCTCTATGTAGTTCTATGTAGTCTCTATGTAGTTCTATGTAGCCTCTATGTAGTCTCTATGTAGTTCTATGTAGCCTCTATGTAGTCTCTATGTAGTTCTATGTAGCCTCTATGTAGTCTCTATGTAGTTCTATGTAGCCTTCATGTAGCCTCTATGCTCTGTGTAGCTGTTTATATTGATCTGTTTTACACTGGATTATATTGTCCTGCTGCAACTGCTCACAATAACTTCACGCTGTTTATTTACAATGTGCAACGAGAGCATGCAGTTAATTCAGCCCAAGGAGCTTGTTTAACATAAACAGTCTTTGATGTGCTCACGCTGGAGTGAGCAGGTTTACCATAGGATTAGCCTGGGGAGTGTGTACAGTAAATTATTTACATTGTTATGCATTATTAATTGACATATTTACTGTTATGTAGTTATTCTATTGCTGTGATATGAATAATCTACTTTACATATTAATCAATGCCCTGAAATAAAAATAATGAATAGTTAATAAAGTAATGAATATTTAATAAAGTAATGAATAGTTAAAATAGCTATTGTGCCTTTTGTTTCTCATTACATATGTCTTTTTTGTGGGTTGTAAACTGGGTTGTAAAATTATATGGTAGTAGTGGTGTGGCTAACTCCTTAAACCAACCACCTGCTGTATGACTTGCCATCATCACAAATAAATAATGCAACACACACAATATTTTTTCCATGTCTGTTTTAATTGGGTTTAAACTGTCACTGTTTTAAAATGCATCATCCTTCCTTCATGCTTTGTTACAAATACATTCATAAAACATACTGAAATATTGTGTAGTGTGTTAAGGGAAAAGTGCCTTTTGATTGTTTGTATGTTGTCTCACTTTCATAATATTTACATAACAACAACAAAAGATTCAGTGGTGTAAAGTACTTACGTAAAAATACTTTAAAGTACTACTTAAGTAGTTTTTTGGGATATCTGTACTTTACTTTACTATTTATATTTTTGACAACTTGTACTTTTACTTCACTACATTCCTTAAGAAAATATTGTACTTTTTACTCCATACATTTTCCTTGACACCCAAAAGTACTCGTTACATTTTAAATGCTTAGCAGGACAGGAAAATAATCAAATTCATGCACTTATCAACAGAACATCCCTGGTCATCCCTACTGCCTCTGATCTGGTGGACTCACTAGAAACATCAGCTTCATTTGTAAATTATGTCTGAATGTTAGAGTGTGCCCCTGGCAATCCGTAAATTTAAAAAACTAGAAAATGGTGCCATCTGGTTTGCTTAATATAAGGTATTTGAAGTGATTTATACTTTTACTTTTACTTTTGATACTTAAGTATATTTTAAACCATATACTTTTAGACTTTCACTCAAGTAGAATTTTACTGGGTGACTTTTACTTTTACTTGAGTCATTTTCTATTAAGGTATCTTCACTTTTACTCAAGTATGAAAATTGGGTACTTTTTCCACCACTGAAAAGATTACATTGTTAAAAAGGTATGACTATGGGTGCGTTCGTAAATTCACTCTGGCTATCTACTCAGATTGCACAGCACTCTCGTCTGCGTGTGCCACAGCGCAAAATAACTGAGGAATTTACCAACGGGCAACACCCGTTGAATATGACCGGTGTCAGTAAACGTTGGCAAAAAAACATTATTAAATTGTTGCCAGCAGCACAGTTACAGTCACCAGCGCTCTAGACAACATTAAAACAGCCTAACCAGCTTTGCTAGTGTGAATGAAATGGTCAGAGTGAGGTGTTCTCTCATTTCTGTCTGGAAGTAGCTAGCAAACTAGCTAGCCAACTTTAGCCTGTTAGCTTGGGTGCTTGACTGCCATTGTGAGGTCAGAACGCTTGGATCAACCCTACTCCTTGGCCAGCGCATCCAGTGTGAGCTCTGAATGCTCCGAGTGCGAAACAATCTGACAAAAACAGAATTTACGAACGACCCGGAGCGCACTCTGCAACACTGGAGGCAATTTACAAGTGCACCCTTAATAATTCAATGGATTTTAAGAAATGGAAACCTTATAAATTGAAATATACATATTTTTCAATATCTTTCTATTCCAAAAATTATGCAATGAATGAAACTATTACTTTGTATTCAATAAAGAAGTATAAAATAAACATGTATTATAGGACATCAAAGCTGTGATGAATGAAATCATACATTAAAGAAGAGTTTGAATTGAAGAACACAAGTTATCTGCCATAGCATTCTTCTCTATCTGGACGACAAGCACAGGATGGTGACTCACCTGTGGACTGACTCATACAGTGCATTCAGAAAGTATTCAGACCCCTCTACTGTTTTCTAATTTTGTTACGTTACAGCCTTATTCTAAAATGGATTAAATAAAAATATGTCTCATCAATCTACACAGGGTACCCCATAATGATAAAGTGATAACAGGTTTTTAGAAATTTGGAAAATGTATTAAAAAAATCTAAAACAGAAATATCTTATATACATAAGGATTCAGACCCTTTGCTATGAGACTCGAAATTGAACTCAGGTGCATCCTGTTTCCATTGATCATCCTTGAGATGTTTCTACAACTTCATTGGAGTACACCTGTCATAAATTCAATTGATTGGACATGACTTGGAAAGGCACCTGTCTATATAAGGTCCCACAATTGACAGTGCATGTCACAGCAAAAACCAAGCCATGAGGTCAAAGGAATTGTCCGTAGATATCCGAGACAGGAATGTGTTGAGGCACAGATCTTGGGAAGGGTACGAAAACATTTCTGCAGCATTGAAGGTCCCCAAGAACACAGTGGCCTCCGTCATTCTTGAATGGAAGAAGTTTGTAACCACCAAGACTCTTCCTAGAGCTGGCCGCCTGGCCAAACTGAGCAATCGGGGGAGAAGACCCTTGGTCAGGGAGGTGACCAAGAACACGATGGTCACTCTGAAAGAGCTCCAGAGTTCCTCTGTGGAGATGGGAGAACCTTCCAGAAGGACAACCATCTCTGCAGCAATCCACCAATCAGGCCTTTATTGTAGAGTGGCCAGACGGAAGCCACTCCTCAGTAAAAGGCACATGACAGCCCGCATGGAGTTTGTCAAAAGGCTCCTAAAGACTCTCATACCATGAGAAAGAATATTCTCTGGTCTGTTGAAACTAAGATTGAACTCTTTGGCCTGAATGCCAAACATCACGTCTGGAGGAAACCTGGCACCATCCCTATGGTGAAGCATGGTGTTGGCAGCATCATGCTGTGGGGATGTGTTTCAGCGGCAGGGACTGGGAGACTAGTCAGGATCGACGGAAGGATGAACGGAGCAAAGTACAGAGAGAGCCTTGGTGAAAACCTGCTCCAGAGCGCTCAGGACCTCAGACTGGCGCAAAGGTTCACCTTCCAACAGGACAATGACCCTAAGCACACAGCCAAGACAACGCAGGAGTGGCTTCGGGTCAAGTCTCTGAATGTCCTTGTGTGGCCCAGCCAGAGCCTGGACTTGAACCCGATCAAACATCTCTGGAGAGACCTGAAAATAGCTGTGCAGCGACGCTCCCCATCCAACCTGAGCTTGAGAGGATCTGCAGAGAAGAATGGGAGAAACTCCCCAAATACAGGTGTGCCAAGCTTGTAGTGTCATACCCAAGAAGATTCGAGGCTGTAATCGCTGCCAAAGGTGCTTCAACAAAGTACTGAGTAAAGGGTCTGAATACTTATGTAAATTGTTATTTTCAGCTTTTGATTTTTATTACATTTGCAAAAATTTCTAAATATCTGTTTTTGCTTTGTCATTATGGGGTATTGTGTGCAGATTGATTAAAACTATTTAATACATTTTAGAATAAGGCTGTAACGTAACAAAATGTTGAAAAAGTCAATGGGTCTGAATACTGTACATGAATATATGAACAGTTACAGCACTATATCAACCTTTTAAATGAAATGTTTGAAAAATAACCTGATCAATGATTCATAAAGAACTCCCACGCATGCACACACACACACACACACACGCACGCACGCACGCACGCACGCACACACACACACACACACACACACACACACACACACACACACACACACACACACACACACACACACACACACGCACACACACGCACACACACGCACACACACGCACACACACGCACACACACGCACACACACGCACACACATGCACACACACACACAAACACAATTCCCATGGACGCTGTGTGTCATCCTCATATTCATGGGGAGATATGGGATAACTGATGATATCATTAGCTTGTAATACAGTCACTCAGGACTAACATGCAAAATATAGCCACACCACTATTTCCCCACCCTCCACCGTGTTGAAATATGGCACGTACTGTACTGTGCAGACAGGAACGCCAGACTTGTATAACTGTATCCTTCGGAAGCACTGTTCTATCCTTGCGAGAGAGCCACCACTCTCCCTTCACCTGTCAATCAGGCCCCATGTAGCTCAGTTGGTAGAGCATGGCGCTTGCAACGCCAGGGTTGTGGGTTCGATTCCCCCCCGGGGGGCCAGTATGAAAACGTATGCACTCACTAACTGTAAGTCGCTCTGGATAAGAGCCTCTGCTAAATGACTAAAATGTGAATGTAAAATCAGAATACAGACCAAGCAGCCTGGATGTTGAGCCCAGAGCCTGCGTTCCCCAGCAGCCATGTTGAAGCCTGCTGTACATCACATTTTACTGCCAGAACCCAGCTGCTTTATGGGACGTGTAAACATGGTAGTGACTGCAACAGTGCCACTGAGCAGACCAGAGGCAGAGCCTTCCCCCTGAAGATGTGTGTCTGTGCGTGTGTTTGTGACTACATTTTGCTGCGCAATAATGCTTTCATTACAGCCATGTATGCTCTATTGATTAGACCAGCGGTATGGCTCTGTTCACACACTGCTGCCAATGGCCAGTCCATTTTGAAGGGGAAAGAGTGAGAGAAGAGAGAAAAGAGAGACACCACACTGGACTCAGAAGTCAAATGTCTACTGTTTGCTGATGATCTGGTGCTTCTGTCTCCAACAAAGGAGTGCCTACAGCAGCACCTAGATCTTCTGCACAGGTTCTGTCAGACCTGGGCCCTGACAGTGAATCTCAGTAAGACAAAAATAATGGTGTTCCAAAAAAGGTCCAGTAGCAACAAATACAAATTCTATCTAGACGCTGTTGCCTTGGAGCAAACAAAGAACTATACCTACCTCGGCCTAAACATCAACACCACATGTAACTTCCACAAGGCTGTGAATGATCTAAGAGACAAGGCAAGAAGGGCCTTCTATGGCATCAAAAGGAACATAAAACTCAACATCCCAATTAGGTTCTGGCTAAAAATACTTCAGTCAGTTATAGAACCCATTGCCCTATGTGGTTGTGAGGTCTGGGGTCTGCTCACCAACCAAGAATTCACAAAATGGGACAAACACCCAATGGAGACTCTGCATGCAGAATTCTACAAAAACATACTTTGTGAACAATGCAAAACCCCAAACAATGTATGCAGAGCAGAATTAGAACTATATAGTTTTCAAAATCCAGAAAAGAGCTGTTCAATTCTTCAAGCACCTAAAAGGAGGTGATGCCCACACATTCCACATCAAAGCCCTCAGCTACAGAGAGATGATGTTATGATTTAACTGGATAGAACCCAAATGCAGACAAGTACACCAAGCCAGAGAAGTTTTAACAGGTTTATTATAATGTTCAATAGTCCAGGTTTCCAATAAATGGGGAAGAGCAAGTCCAGGTTACAGGGAGGGTACAGATCCAGGTCAGGGCAGGTGTGGTACCGTAATGTCCTAGTGTCCGTGGTGAGTCCAAAGGAGAGGCCCGATAGTGGAGAGCAGGATGGTGGTGGCAGGAGTGAAGCGGAGGCAGGAGTCAGGTTCCAAATATCTGTGGCACAGGAGAAAAAGTAAATAAACAGTCCAAAAAACACAAGAGCGAAAACAGACAGGTTGAGTCGGCAGCGAGACTAACATGGTTGTCTTGACTATGATCTGACGATGAGTGGAAAGTTTGACCGGGTCTTAAAGGCTGAGGTGATTATGGTGAATGAGCTGCAGCTGGAACCCTGACTCCCGCACACCAGACTTCACTCCTGCAATCAAGGACAGACAGAGGGGAGGGGGAGAGCAGAGAGAGAGCTACCTAGCAGCAGTAGGCCTAACAGATGAACCTGGAGAAGAGTCCCCTCAGCTAGCTGGTTCTGGGGCTCTGTTCACAAACACAAACAGACCCCACAGAGTCCCAGGACAGAAATACATTTAGACCCAACCAAATCATGAGAAAGCAAAAAGATAACTATTTGACACACAGGAAAGAATCAACCAAAAAACTGAACAGAGCCCTAAACAGAGAGTACACGGTGGCAGACTACCTGACCACTGTGACTGACCCCAAATTAAGAAAATCCTTGACAATACACAGACTCAGTGAGCATAGCCTTGCTATTGAGAGAGGCCACCAAAGGCAGACCTGGCTCTGGAGAGAAGACAGGCTATGTACCCACTTCCCACAAAATGAGGTGGAAACTGAGCTACACTTCATAACCTCCTGCCAAATGTAAGACCACATTAGAGACACATATTTCCCACAGATCACACAGACCCACAAATCAAACACGGATAAACTCCCATAACTGTTAGGCGAAATACCGCAGTGTGCAATCACAGAAGCAAGATTTGTGGCCCGTTGCCATGAGAAAAGGGCAACCAGTGGAGCACAAACAACATTGTAAATACAACCTATTTTTATCAGTCTAATTATTTTCCCTTTCAAACTTAAACTCTGCACATTGTTACAACACTGTACATAGCCAACAATATAACATTTGAAATGTCTATTTTCTTTTAAAACTTTTGTTTAGCAATTACAGCTGCAAGTCTCTTGGGGTATGTCTCTATAAGCTTGGCACATCTAGCCACTGGGATTTTTGCCCATTCTTCTAGGCAAAACTTCTCCAGCTCCTTCAAGTTGGATGGGTTCCGCTGGTGTACAGCAATCTTTAAGTCATACCACAGATTCTCAATTGGATTGAGGTCTGGGCTTTGACTAGGCCATTCCAAGACATTTAAATGTTTCCCCTTAAACCACTCAAGTGTTGCTTTAGCAGTATGCTTAGGGTCATTGTCCTGCTGGAAGGTAAACCTCTGTCCTAGTCTCAAATCTCTGGAAGACTGAAACAGGATTCCCTCAAGAATTTCCCTGTATTCAGCGCCATCCATCATTCCTTCAATTCTGACCAGTTTCCCAGTCCCTGCCGATGAAAAACATCCCCACAGCATGATGCTGCCATCACAATGCTTCACTGTGGGGATTGTGATCTCGGGGTGATGAGAGGTGTTGGGTTTGCGCCTGACATAGCGTTTTCCTTGATGGCCAAAAAGCTCAACTTTAGTTTCATCTGACCAGAGTACATTCTTCCATATGTTTGGGGAGTCTCCCACATGCCTTTTGGCTAACACCAAACGTGTTTGCTTATTTTTTTCTTTAAGCAATGGCTTTTTTCTGGCCATTCTTCCGTAAAGCCCAGCTCTGTGGAGTGTACGTCTTAAAGTGGTCCTATGGACAGATACTCCAATCTCCACTGTGGAGCTTTGCAGCTCCTTCAGGGTTATCTTTGGTCTCTTTGTTGCCTCTATGATTAATGCCCTCCTTGCCTGGTCCGTGAGTTTTGGTGGGCGGCCCTCTCTTGGCAGGTTTGTTGTGGTGCCATATTCTTTCCATTTTTTAAATAATGGATTTAATGGTGCTCCGTGGGATGTTCAAAGTTTCAGATATTTTTTTATAACCCAACCCTGATCTGTACTTCTCCACAACTTTGTCCCTGACCTGTTTGGAGAGCTCCTTGGTCTTCATGGTGCCTCTTGCTTTGTGGTGCCCCTTGCTTAGTTGTGTTGCAGACTCTGGGGCCTTTCAGAACAGGTGTATATATACTGAGATCATGTGACAGATCACGTGACACTTAGAATGCACACAGGTGGACTTTATTTAACTAATTATGTGACTTCTGAAGGTAATTGGTTGCACCAGATCTTATTTAGGGGCTTCATAGCAAAGGGGGTGAATACATATGCACGACCCACTTTTCCGTTATTTATTTTTTAGAATTGTTTGAAACAAGTTATTTTTTTCATTTCACTTCACCAATATGGATTATTTTGTGTGTGTCCATTACATGAAATCCAAATAAAAATCCATTAAAATTACAGGTTGTAATGCAACAAAATAGGAAAAACACCAAGGGGGATTAATGCTTTTGCAAGGCACTGTAGAGGACCCACGCCGAGAGGACCTACATCCAGACCACAGCACCACAGCACCACCAGCCACATCAACACCCCCACCACAACCAATCAATACCTCCCCCAAACCAACCATGTCCACACCCCATATGGGTCCCCTCAGATCAGATCTGTGCCCCTCCTTCCCACCCCATGTCCCCCATTCCTGCAAAGAGGGCATCAACATGAAAGTCACACATACGCCCTGGCCGTGAACAGGCAAACAGGACCAACCCCCACTCTTACGCTAGCCCAAGCCAATGGTATGTACCAGATGCTCAGCAGGCTCTGCTCACTCTTACTGGTCTGAGGCCAAACCACACGACTAACAACATTGGACACTTTGTGGAACACAAAGCCTTCACTATCTCATACTGGAATATCCAGGGCCTGAGGTCATCTACCTTTGGCCTAAAGAGCAGGAACCTGGACTTCACCAAGGAAATCTGAAATACAGACACTGTCATCCTACAATAAACATGGTATAGAGGAGATGGACCCACTGGTTGCCCTCTAGGTTACAGAGAGCTGGTAGTCCCATCCACCAAACTACCAGGAGTAAAACAGGGAAGGGACCCAGGTGGTATGCTAATTTTAAATTAATCAAAACATGAACAATTGTACATTTGGCTAGACATTCAAAAGGAAATGATCTCAACAGAGAAAAATGTCCTCCTGTGTGCTACATATATCCCCCCACTAGAATCCCCATACTTTAATGAAGACAGCTTTTCAATCCTAGAAAGGGATATCAATCATTTCCAGGCCCAGGGACATGTACTAGTCTGTGGCAACCTAAATGCCAGAACTGGACAAGAACCTGACACCTTCAGCACACAGGGGGACAAACACCTACCTGGAGGTGACAGCATTCCCTCCCCCATATACCCCCCTAGAAAAAACTATGACAACATAACCAACAAAAATGGGTCACAACTCCTGCAGCACGCTGGGCATGTACATAGTCAACGGTAGGCTTCGAGGGGACTCCTGCGGTAGGTACACCTAATAATATAATATGCCATTTAGCAGACGCTTTTATCCAAAGCGACTTACAGTCACGTGTGCATACATTTTTACATATCAATCAATCAATCAATCAATTTTATTTTATATAGCCCTTCTTACATCAGCTAATATCTCGAAGTGCTGTACAGAAACCCAGCCTAAAACCCCAAACAGCTAGTAATGCAGGTGTAGAAGCACGGTGGCTAGGAAAAACTCCCTAGAAAGGCGAAAACCTAGGAAGAAACCTAGAGAGGAACCAGGCTATGAGGGGTGGCCAGTCCTCTTCTGGCTGTGCCGGGTGAAGATTATAACAGAACCATGCCAAGATGTTCAAAAATGTTCATAAGTGACAAGCATGGTCAAATAATAATCAGGAATAAATCTCAGTTGGCTTTTCATAGCCGATCATTAAGAGTTGAAAACAGCAGGTCTGGGACAGGTAGGGGTTCCATAACCGCAGGCAGAACAGTTGAAACTGGAATAGCAGCAAGGCCAGGCGGACTGGGGACAGCAAGGAGTCACCACGGCCGGTAGTCCCGACGTATGGTCCTAGGGCTCAGGTCTCTCAGTTGGCTTTTCATAGCCGATCATTAAGAGTTGAAAACAGCAGGTCTGGGACAGGTAGGGGTTTCGTAACCGCAGGCAGAACAGTTGAAACTGGAATAGCAGCAAGGCCAGGCGGACTGGGGACAGCAAGGTGTCATCATGCCCGGTAGTCCTGACGTATGGTCCTAGGGCTCAGGTTCTCAGAGAGAAAGAGAGAACGAGAGAATTAGAGAGAGCATACTTAAATTCACACAGGACACTGGATAAGACAGGAGAAGTACTCCAGGTATAACCAACTAACCCCAGCCCCCCGACACATAAACTACTGCAGCATAAATACTGGAGGCTGAGACAGGAGCGGTCCGGAGACACTGTGGCCCCATCCGAAGAAACCCCGGACAGGGCCAAACAGGAAGGATATAACCCCACCCACTCTGCCAAAGCACAGCCCCCGCACCACTAGAGGGATATCCTCAACCACCAACTTACAATCCTGAGACAAGGCCGAGTATAGCCCACAGAGGTCTCCACCACAGCACAAGCCAAGGAGGGGGGGGCGCCAACCCAGACAGGAAGATCACGTCAGTAACTCAACCCACTCAAGTGACGCACCCCTCCCAGGGACGGCATGAAAGAGCACCAGCAAGCCAGTGACTCAGCCCCTGCAACAGGGTTAGAGGCAGAGAACCCCAGTGGAGAGGGGAACCGGCCTGGCAGAGACAGCAAGGGCTGTTCGTTGCTCCAGAGCCTTTCCGTTCACCTTCACACTCCTGGGCCAGACTACACTCAATCATATGACCTACTGAAGAGATAAGTCTTCAGTAAAGACTTAAAGGTTGAGACCGAGTCTGCGTCTCTCACATGGGTAGGCAGACTGTTCCATAAAAATGGAGATCTATAGGAGAAAGCCCTGCCTCCCGCTGTTTGCTTAGAAATTCTAGGGACAATTAGGAGGCCTGCGTCTTGTGACCGTAGCGTACGTATTGGTATGTACGGCAGGACCAACTCGGAAAGATAGGTAGGAGCAAGCCCATGTAACGCTTTATAGGTTAACAGTAAAACCTTGAAATCAGCCCTTGCCTTAACAGGAAGCCAGTGTAGGGAAGCTAGCACTGGAGTAATATGATCAAATTTCTTGGTTCTAGTCAGGATTCTAGCAGCCGTATTTAGCACTAACTGAAGTTTATTTAGTGCTTTATCCGGGTAGCCGGAAAAATAGAGCATTGCAGTAGTCTAACCTAGAAGTAACAAATGCATGGATTAATTTTTCTGCATCATTTTGGACAGAAAATTTCTGATTTTTGCAATGTTACGTAGATGGAAAAAAGCTGTCCTTGAAACAGTCTTGATATGTTCGTCAAAAGAGAGATCAGGGTCAAGAGTAACGCCGAGGTCCTTCACAGTTTTATTTGAGACGACTTTACAACCATCAAGATGAATTGTCAGATTTAACAGAAGATCTCTTTGTTTCTTGGGACCTAGAACAAGCATCTCTGTTTTGTCCGAGTTTAAAAGTAAAAAGTTTTCAGCCATCCACTTCCTTATGTCTGAAACACAGGCTTCTAGCGAGGGCAATTTTGGGGCTTCACCATGTTTCATTGAAATGTACAGCTGTGTGTCATCCGCATAGCAGTGAAAGTTAACATTATGTTTTCGAATAACATCCCCAAGAGGTAAAATATATAGTGAAAACAATAGTGGTCCTAAAACGGAACCTTGAGGAACACCCGAAATGTACAGTTGATTTGTCGGAGGACAGCCCATTCACAGAGACAAACTGATATCTTTCCGACAGGTAAGATCTAAACCAGGCCAGAACTTGTCCGTGTAGACCAATTTGGGTTTCCAGTCTCTCCAAAAGAATGTGGTGATCGATGGTGTCAAAGGCAGCACTAAGGTCTAGTAGCACGAGGACAGATGCAGAGCCTCGGTCTGACGCCATTAAAAGGTCATTTACCACCTTCACAAGTGCAGTCTCAGTGCTATGATGGGGTCTAAAACCAGACTGAAGCATTTCGTATACATTGTTTGTCTTCAGAAAGGCAGTGAGTTGCTGCACAACAGCTTTTTCTAAAATTTTTGAGAGGAATGGAAGATTCGATATAGGCCGATAGTTTTTTTATATTTTCCGGGTCAAGGTTTGGCTTTTTCAAGAGAGGCTTTATCACTGCCACTTTTAGTGAGTTTGGTACACATCCGGTGGATAGAGAGCTGTTTATTATGTTCAACATAGGAGGGCCAAGCACAGGAAGCAGCTCCTTCAGCAGTTTAGTAGGAATAGGATCCAGTATGCAGCTTGAAGGTTTAGAGGCCATGATTATTTTCATCATTGTGTCAAGAGATATAGTACTAAAACACTTAAGTGTCTCTCCCGATCCCAGGCCCTCGCAGAGCTGGCAGATCCAGGACAGCTAAGCCCCTGGAGGAATACGCAGATTCAAAGAGGAGTCCGTAAT
This sequence comes from Coregonus clupeaformis, assembly GCF_020615455.1. Lineage (NCBI taxonomy): Eukaryota > Metazoa > Chordata > Actinopteri > Salmoniformes > Salmonidae > Coregonus > Coregonus clupeaformis. Next base: position 57,827,671 of record NC_059208.1, on the reverse strand, counting down.
TTGCTTTCTAATGGTCATGATCTTTTCCTCAAAGAAGTTCATGAATTTATTACTGCTGAAGTGAAAGCCATCCTCTCTTGGGGAATGCTGCTTTTAGTTAGCTTTGCAACAGTATCAAAAAGAAATTTTGGATTATTCTTATTTTCCTCGATTAAGTTGGAAAAGTAGGATGATCGAGCAGCAGTGAGGGCTCTTCGGTACTGCACGGTACTGTCTTTCCAAGCTAGTCGGAAGACTTCCAGTTTGGTGTGGCGCCATTTCCGTTCCAATTTCCTGGAAGCTTGCTTCAAAGCACGGGTATTTTCTGTATACCAGGGAGCTAGTTTCTTATGACAAATGTTTTTCGTTTTTAGGGGTGCAACTGCATCTAGGGTATTGCGCAAGGTTAAATTGAGTTCCTCAGTTAAGTGGTTAACTGATTTTTGTCCTCTGACGTCCTTGGGTAGGCAGAAGGAGTCTGGAAGGGCATCAAGGAATTTTTGTGTTGTCTGAGAATTTATAGCACGACTTTTGATGCTCCTTGGTTGGGGTCTGAGCAGATTATTTGTTGCGATTGCAAACGTAATAAAATGGTGGTCCGATAGTCCAGGATTTTGTGGAAAAACATTAAGATCTACAACATTTATTCCATGGGACAAAACTAGGTCCAGAGTATGACTGTGGCAGTGAGTAGGTCCAGAGACATGTTGGACAAAACCCACTGAGTCGATGATGGCTCCGAAAGACTTTTGGAGTGGGTCTGTGGACTTCTCCATGTGAATATTAAAATCACCAAAAATTAGAATGTATGGGTGGTCCTGGGGATCGAACCCACTACCCTGGCGTTACAAGAACCATGCTCTACCAATTGAGCTACAGAGGACCACAGAGTACACCTATAGCTCATCTCTTGGCAGTAGTAGTACTGTAGATTACTTTATCACTGACCTCAGAGTCTCTCAGAGCGTTCACAGTCAGCCCACTGACACCCCTATCAGATCACAGCAAAATCACAGTCGACTTGAACAGAGCAATACTCAATCATGAGGCAGAAAAGCCAAAGGAACTGAATAATATGAAGAAATGCAATAGATGGAAGGAAAGTAGTGTCGAAACCTACCAAAAAACAATTAGGCAACAACAAATTCAATCCCTTTCAGACAACTTACTGGACAAAACGTTTCACTGTAATTGTGAAGGTGTAAACTTGGCAGTAGAAAACCTAAACAGTATATTTGACCTCTCAGCTTCCCTATCAAATCTAAAAATTTCAAGCAGACAACCTAAGAAAATTAACAACAATGACAAATGATGAAGAATGCAAAAATCTAAGAAAGAAATGGAGAAACAAAAGCATAGAGACCCAGAAAACCTGAGCCTATGCCTTCACTATGGTGAATCACTAAAACATTACAGAAATACACTACGGAAAAATAAGGAACAGCACATCAGAAATCAGCTCAATGTAATTGAAGAATCCATACACATTAAACAAACAACAACACAAAGAGTTATCTATCCGAAACGGAGACGTATGGATAAACCACCTTTACGTTTTTTTTGGCTCTATAACAATAAACAAAAAGCAAAAACATATACATGATCAAATACAAATCTTAGAATCAACTATTAAAGACTAACAGAAGACAATGGATTATCCAATTACATTGAATGAACTACAGGACAAAATACAAACCCTCCAACCCCAAAAGGCCTGTGATGTTGATGGTATCCTAAATGAAATTATCAAATATACAGACCACAAATTCCAATTGGCTATACTTAAACTCTTTAACATCATCCTCAGCTCTGGCATCTTCCCCAATATTTGGAACCAAGGACTGATCACCCCAATCCACAAAAGTGGAGACAAATTTGACCACAATAACTATCATGGGATATGGGTCAACAGCAACCTTGGGAAAATAGTCTGCATTATCATTAACAGCAGACTGGTACATTTCCTAAGTGAAAAGCTGAGCAAATGTCAAATTGGCTTTTTACCAAATTACCGTACGACAGACCCATGTATTCTAGCCGGTGCCCCCGCACATTGACTCTGCAACGGTACCCCCCTGTATATATAGCCTCCCTACTGTCACTTTATTTTACTGTATATATAGCCTCCCTACTGTCACTTTATTTTACTTCTGCTCTTTTTTTCCTCAACACTTTTTTTGTTGTTGTTTTATTCTTACTTTTTTTGTTTAAAATAAATGCACTGTTGGTTAAGGGCTGTAAGTAAGCATTTCACTGTAATGTCTGCACCTGTTGTATTCGGCGCATGTGACCAATACAATTTGATTTGATTTGATTTGATGTATTCACCCTGCACACCCTAATTGACAAACAAACAAACAAACCAAAACAAAGGCAGAGTCTTCTCATACTTTGTTGATTTCAAAAAAGCTTTTGATTCAATTTGGCATGAAGGTCTGCTATACAAATTGATGGAAAGTGGTGTTGGGGGAAAAACATCCGACATCATAAAATCCACGTACACGAACAACAAGTAGGCGGTTAGAATCGGCAAATAACACACACATTTCTTTCCACAGGGCCATGGGGTGAGACATGGATGCAGCTTGAGCCCCACCCTCTTCATCATACTGTATATATCAGTGAATAGGCGAGGGCACAAGAACAGTCTGCAGCACCCGGCCTCATCCTACTAGAATCTGAAGTCAAATGTCTACTGTTTGCAGATGATCTGGTGCTTCTGTCACCAACCAAGGAGGGCCTACAGCAGCACCTAGATCTTCTGCACAGATTCTGTCAGACCTGGGCCCTGATAGTAAATCTCAGTAAGAAAAATAATGGTATTCCAAAAAAGGTCCAGTTGCCAGGACCACAAATACAAATTCCATCTAGACACCGTTGCCCTAGAGCACACAAAAAACTATACATACCTCTGCCTAAACATCATCGCCAAAGGTAACTTCCACAAAGCTGTGAACAATCTGAGAGACAAGGCAAGAAGGGCCTTCTATGCCATCAAAAGGAACATAAAATTCGACATACCAATTAGGATCTGAATAGAAATACTTGAATCAGTTATTGAACCCATTGCCCTTTATGGTTGTGAGGTCTGGGGTCCGCTCACTAACCAAGAATTGACAAAATGGGAGAAAAAAAAAAACTGAGACTCTGCATGCAGAACTCCGCAAAAATTATCCTCTGTGTACAACGTAAAACACCAAATAATGCATGCACAGCAGAATTAGGCCGATACCTGCTAATGATCAAAATCCAGAAAAGAGCCGTTAAATTCTACAACAACCTAAAAGAAAGCGATTCCCAAACCTTCCATAACAAAGCCATCACGTTCAGAGAGATGAACCTGGAGAAGAGTCCCCTAAGCAAGCTGGTCCTGGGGCTCTGTTCACACACAAACAGACCCCACAGAGCCCCAGGACAGCAACACAATTAGACCCAACCAAATCATCAGAAAACAAAAAGATAATTACTTGACACATTGGAAAGAATGAACAACAAAAAAAGAGAAAACTAGAATTATATTTGGCCCTAAACAGAGAGTACACAGTGGCAGAATACCTGACCACTGTGACTGACCAAAACTTAAGGAAAGCTTTGACTATATACAGACTCAGTGAGCATAGCTTTGCTATTGAGAAAGGCAGCCGTAGGCAGACCTGGCTCTCAAGAGAAGACAGGCTATGTGCCCTCTCCACACAAAATGAGGTGGAAACTGAGCTGCACTTCCTAACCTCCTGCCAAATGTATGACCATATTAGAGACACATATTTCCCTCAGATTACACAGATCCACAAAGAATTCGAAAACAAATCCAATTTTGATAAACTCCCATATCTATTGGGTGAAATACCACAATGTGCAATCACAGCTGCAAGATTTGTGACCTGTTGCAACAAGAAAAGGGCAACCAGTGAAGAACAGACACCATTGTAATTTCAACCCATATTTCTGTTTATTTATTTTCCCTTTTGTACTTTAATTATTTGAACATAATATGACATTTGAAAGGTCTTTATTGTTTTGGAACTTTTGTGAGTGTAATGTTTACTGTTCATTTTTTATTGTCTATTCAACTTTTGTTTATTTTCTACTTCACTTGCTTTGGCAATTTTAACATATGTTTCCATGCCAATAAAGCCCTTAAATTGAAATTGAAATTGAATTGAGAGAGTGAGGGAGAGAATGTGTGGAAGGACGTTGAGACAGAGACAGTGAACAAAGAGAGATAAGAAGAACAAAAGAGCAGCATGGGGCCCTCCTCCCTTAATACAGGCCCTCCTCCCTTAATCCAGGCACTCCTCACTTAATACAGGCCCTCCTCACTTAATACAGGCCCTCATCCCTTAATACAGGCCCTCCTCACTTAATACAGGCCCTCCTCCCTTAATACAGGCCCTCCTCCCTTAATACAGGCCCTCCTCCCTTAATACAGGCCCTCCTCACTTAATACAGGCCCTCCTCCCTTAATACAGGCCCTCCTCCCTTTCACCAATACAGGCCCTCCTCCCTTTCACCAATACAGACCCTCCCCCCTTTCACCAATACAGACCCTCCCCCCTTTCACCAATACAGACCCTCCCCCCT
>NC_059208.1:57573111-57813111 GCF_020615455.1 Coregonus clupeaformis | reverse complement strand
ATTGAAAACCATCGCCGTCCAACCACCAACCTTCAATATGGAGGTGGCAGATTTCTAAATTAAAGATATATGTTGGACTCAATTTGGTAAATGCCTTTCTGATGAGAGAGAGTGTCTGTGAGAGCAGGGGTGGCCTGTGACAAGGGAGATGAGGGTTGCTGTCAGTCAGGCTGTAGTGGCCTGCTGTGCACCAACCAAAGGACCTTCTGTGGGAGTGGAACAGGACGAACTGCTGGGACAGCTGTGAAACAAGCTTCCGATCCGGTCATACTTTTAGCATAGAATTCTTTTGTGCACTTTTACTGACAGCTAACAGACGGCAAAAATAATCAGTAATTAAAACTGAAACATACTTCATAATCTACAGACCGCACCACACTCCATAATTAAAAGGGCAACACACTCCATAATCTCTTTTGCCTGCAGTTATTTTCTTTGGAGGATGAGTTGAAAATACTATGTAGGAATGAAGTTATATTCCCTATCCTGATTTTGAAAATGAATGCTGAGATTTACAACATGAAAAACAATGTATTATAAAAGTCAAAGGTTATTCATGCGTCATTCAAATTGCTGTTCTTTAAACCTCTAACCAACGTATCTGTAATGTTGTTTAATGTGTAAGGTAACAACAACCTTATTGCTAGGATATAACACATTTATAAACACAATCCTACCTCAAACGCATCCATTCAATACTCATTCTCTCTACTCTGTCTCTAACACACTTCCAACCGGCAAGTGTTGAGAGAATTGACGACATAAATATCCCAATTCGTCTTGAAACTCATTTTAGACATGTTTCCATTCCGTATTACAGCACTCTTCCTCAAGTTCCATTTGAACAGTTTCAGATGTTCCTTCTTTCTAAAAGTCTCTCTCTTTTGACAGTTTTGTTGGTGTTTCTTTCCAGCTGGTGATTAGTTTTAGTCCTGGCTTCACTGGCTGAGGGCAGAGTGAGTGCTGCCGTATTGGCTCTCGCCATGCGGAACTGTATTGCAGCCATAAAACCGAAGAGAAACTCTCTTTTGCTATTGACCTGTCAAAAGGGCAGAGGGAGTATAATACAACACATTTAGAACAACATGATAAAATCTTGATAAAACTTGACACCTCATCTTTTTAAAAACATAATACTTTTTTTACCAACAAAAAGAGATTGTTAGTATGATTGTTGTTCTACTGTTGATGTCATCAAGGACACACAAGTAAATAGTATGTAAACATTATTAAAGTGACTAGTGTTCCATTTAAAGTGACCAGTGATTCTATGTCTATGTAAAATAGTACAGCAGCCTCTAAGGTGCAAGGTTGAGTAACCGGGTGGTAGCTGGCTAGTGATGGCTATTTAACAGTCTGATGGCCTTGAGATGGAAGCTGTTTTTCGCTCGGTCCCAGCTTGGATGCACCTGTACTGACCTCGCCTTCTGGATGATAGCGGGGTGAACATGCCGTGGCTCGGGTGGTTGATGTCCTTGATGATCTTTTTGGCCTTCCTGTAGGTGTCCTGGAGGGCATGCAGTGTGCCCCCAGTGATGCGTTGGGCAGACCGCACCACCCTCTGGAGAGCCCTGCGGTTGCGGGCGGTGCAGTTGCCGTACCAGGCGGTGATACAGCCCAACAGGATGCTCTCAACTGTACATCTGTAAAAGTTTGTGAGGGTCTTTGGGGCCAAGCCAAATTTCTTCAGCCTACTGAGGTTGAAAAGGCACTGTTGCGCCTTCTTCACCACACTGTCTGTGTGGGTGGACCATTTCAGATTGTCAGTGATGTGTACGCCGAGGAACTTGAAGCTTTTCACCTTCTCCACAACGGTCCTGTCGATGTGAATAGGGGCGTGCTCTCTCTGTTGTCTCCTGAAGTCCATGATTAGCTCCTTCATTTTGTTGACGTTGAAGGACAGGTTATTTTCCTGGCATCACTCCGCCAGGGCCCTCACATCCTCCCTGTAGACTATCTTGTCATTGTTGGTAATCAGGCCTACTACTGTTGTGTCGTCAGCAAACTTGATGATTGAGTTGGAGAAAAACAGGGAACAGGTAATACAGGAGGGGGCTGAGCACGCACCCTTGTGTGGCCCCTGTGTTGAGGATCAGCATAGTGGAGGTGTTGTTTCCTACCTTCACCACCTGGGGGCGGCCCGTCAGGAAGTCCAGGACCCAGTTGCACAGGGCGGGGTTCAGACCCAGGGCCACAAGCTTAATGATGAGCTTGGAGGGTACTATGGTGTTGAAGGCTGAGCTATAGTCAATTAACAGCATTCTTACATATGTATTCCTCTTGTCCAGATGGGATAGGGCAGTGTGCAGTGTGATGGCGATTGCATCATCTGTGGATCTATTGGGGCGGTATGCAAATTTAAGTGGGTCTAGGGTGTCAGGTAAGGTGTAGATTATATGATCCTTAACTAGCCTCTCAAAGCACTTCATGATGACAGAAGTGATTTGATATGGTCCTCTGAGGCTCTGAAGTCCTGACATAATGGTGGTCTCCCTTCAGGGGGAGAGAAGAGAAAGTGTGGGAGGGCGGCTGAGGCTCACACTGTATTTCTCCCTACCTAACACAACACTTCCAGTCTGCAGGAGCACCAATACATTTCTCCCTACCTAACACAACACTTCCAGTCTGCAGGAGCACCAATACATTTCTCCCTACCTAACACAACACTTCCAGTCTGCAGGAGCACCAATACATTTCTCCCTACCTAACACAACACTTCCAGTCTGCAGGAGCACCAATACATTTCTCCCTACCTAACACAACACTTCCAGTCTGCAGGAGCACAAATACATTTCTCTCTACCTAACACAACACTTCCAGTCTGCAGGAGCACAAATACATTTCTCTCTACCTAACACAACACTTCCTGTCTGCAGGAGCACCAAGACAAATACTTTGAGATAGAGAGAGAGAGAGAGAGAGAGAGAGAGAGAGAGAGAGAGAGAGAGAGAGAGAGAGAGAGAGAGAGAGAGAGAGAGAGAGAGAGAGAGAGAGGGATGGTGTTCCACAAATTCCATCTAGACACTGTTGCCCTAAAGCACACACAAAACTATACATACATCGGCCTAAACATCAGCGCCACAGGTAACTTCCACAAAGCTGTGAACGATCTGAGAGACAAGGCAAGAAGTGCCTTCCATGCCATCAAATGGAACATAAAATTCGACATACCAATTAGGATCTGGCTAAAAATACTTGAATCAGTTATAGAAACCATGGCCCTTTATGGTTGTGAGGTCTGGGGTCTGATCACCAACCAAGAATACACAAAATGGGACAAACACCAAATTGAGACTCTGCATGCAGAATTCTGCAAAAGTATTGTCCTTGTACAATGTAAAACACCAAATAATGCATGCAGAGCAGAATTAGGCCGATACCCGCTAATTATCGAAATCCAGAAAAGAGCCGTTAAATTCTACAACAACCTAAAAGGAAGCGATTGTCCAAAACTTCCATAACAAAGGCAGAATACCTGACCACTGTGACTGACCCAAAATTAAGGAAATCTTTGACTATGTACAGACTCAGTGAGCATAGCCTTGCTATTGAGAAATGCCGCCGTAGGCAGACCTGGCTCTCAAGAGAAGACAGGCTTTGTGCACACTGCCCACAAAATGAGGTGGAAACTGAGCTGCACTTCCTAACTTCCTGCCAAATGTATGACCATATTAGAGAGACATACTTCCCTCAGATTACACAGATCCACAAATAATTCGAAAAACTCCCATATCTATTGGGTGAAATACCACAGTGTGCAATCAGATCAGCAAGCTTTGTGACCTGTTGCCACAAGAAAAGGGCAACCAGTGAAGAACAAACACCATTGTAAATACAACCCATATTTATGTTGATTTATTTTCCCTTTTGTACTTTAACTATTTGCACGTCATTACAACACTGTATATATACATAATATGACATTTGAAATGTCTTTATTCTTTTGGAACTTCTGAGTGTAATGTTTACTTTTAATATTTATTGTTTATTTCACTTTTGTTTATTATCTATTTCACTTACTTTGGCAATGTAAACATATATTTCCAATGCTAACAAAGCCCTTAAATTGAAATTGAATTTGAATTTGAATTGAGAGGAAGAGCGAGAGAGACAGAGTGAGAGAGACAGAGAGAGAGAGAGAGACAGAGAGAGAGAGACAGAGAAAGAGAGACAGAGACAGAGGATGAAATCCACCGTGTCAAGAAATGTGGTGCGTCATTTGGGGATATGAGCCGCAGCTTTTGCTCCATTTAAAACAAAGCAACGTTTAAAATGGCTTTAAACCTCTAAGACCTCAGCTTTGCTAGAAGGTTCAGCAGAGAATTTAATCCAACTGCTTTTCACAGCTAGATTTCCTACCGATCGATATGGGATGATGGTGGCTTTTGGCTCTCTTCTGCTTGTTTGGTCTCCAGTGATTAGTGAACTCAAGAGTTTGCAGAGAGTGCTTAATAATTCAACTTTTTTTTAACTTGCTTTTTATAATTGTTTTATGTCTTCCCCCTAGACAGAAAGTTATTATGGGAAAAGGTCAGTGTAAAGTGCCTCACAGTGTCTGTCTCCGAGGTCCTGCACGGCTACATTGTTTTCCCTGATTTATTTGGCCTATGTGAAAAATGATGGGTTTTCCAGCATGCATGTAATTTCCGCCAAAATGTTAAACTCATGCAGCACTGCTCTTACCACTTCAGACCACAGATTATAAAGGAGGACAATTTATAGCATCGGACTCACAGGGAAATATGGGCTTAATTAATGCAGACTCCTCCGTGATTAACAACACTTTCTGGACCCAATTGTGCCCCAAAACGCATAAAAACACTATTTCCATCATTTAGCATTGATGAATGGCACCACAATTGAGTCAATTTGAAAGTGAGCAGCCATTTCTAGAAAGCCATAATTCACATAAATAATTCTCCCTCTTTTCAGTATGAACCTTTTTATCATTGGCAGCCCTCTCTTTGCCATATCATTTTTCTTGTAATAACCTCCCAGGAGTGGGTTGTGATTACTTAAGGGAGAAATATCAATGTATATTGAACAAAAATATAAACGCAACATGTAAAGTGTTGGTCCCAGTTTTCATGAGCAAAAAAAAAAAAAAGATCCATACGCACAAAAAGCTTATTTCTCTCAACTTTTGTGCACAAATTTGTTAACATTCCTGTTACTGAGCATTTCTCCTTTGCTAAGATAATCCATCCACCTGACAGGTGCGCCACATCAAGAAGCTGATTAAACAGCATGATCATTACACAGGTGCTGGGGTCTGGGGACAATAAAAGGCCACTCTAAAATGTGCAGTTTTGTCACACAACAACATGGCACAGATTCCTCAAGTTTTGAGGGAGCGTGCAATTGGCATGCTGACTGCAGAAATGTCCACCAGAGCTTTTGCCAGAGAATGTAATATTAATTTCTCTACCATAAGCCACCTCCAACATAGTTTTCGAGAATTTGGCAGTACGTCCAACTGGCCTCACAACCACAGACCACGTGTAACCACGCCATCCCAGGACCTCCACATCCGGCTTCTTCACCTACGGGATCTTCTGAGACCAGCCACCTGGACAGCTGATGAAACTGAGGAGTATTTCTGTCCGTAATAAAGCCCTTTTGTCAGGAAAAACTCATTCTGAATGGCTGGGCCTGGCTCCCCAGTGGGTGAGCCTATGCCCTCCCAGGCCCACCCTTGCCCAGTCATGTGAATCCATAGATTAGGGCCTAATGAATTTATATCAATTGACTGATTTCCTTATATGAACTGTAACTCAGTAAAATCGTTGAAATTGTTGCATGTTCTGTTTATATTTTTTGTTCAGTATAGATTGTGCTAGCTAAATTCGGTCCTCTAAATGGGAGGTGTTCTGAAATTCTGAAACGGAACACCAGTGTACTCTGATTAAAATAATTAGCTTATTCTGGTTCTCTGATGTACCAGTGATTCTCAAAGAACAGATAAACCTCTACAGCATCAGCCACAGCATCAAAACAATTAATTGTTGGCTTTGAGAAGGGGATATCAGAGCTCAGAATCAACAACACAAAGCAAACACGGAGAGACGAGCGGAGTGTGTGTTGAATGCTTATCGCTGTCTGGATGGCCCACGCTCTCTGGTAGATTAATTATAATGTTTGTTTGACACCCTGTTCACACATTGGGCCTGGCTAATTGAATGCAGCAAATATCGGCCACACAATAGAAAAGTTTGTAATCATGCTTTGTTTTGTTGTGTTGTTTTTTTTCCCCCGTCTGCTCCGCGTTATGGCTTCCTCCAAATGATATCATAAATAACACAAGGCTTAATTGGGCTCCAATGTGTATCCTACTAGAAGACTATTGTTTTTCATAAAGATTTTTCTTTGCTCAGGAGCAAAACTTTACTTTGAATGTAACTACAGAACAAAGAGCTGCTGGGAAAATTCAGCCTTATTCTGAACTTCTGAAAACAGACTATCTTCGACTATATAACATGTTCATCATTGTCATATGCTGAATGGATAGCAACAATTTTATCAGACACTGAAAACCTCTGCTTGACCTTTATCTAGGCTAAACATTTTAACAGTAAATGATGGACGTAACAGCATTGTCAGTATTTTATATGATAATATAATCATAAATCACCGTTGGAAGAATTTGGTTAGAAATCAGATCCAACCCTATCTATATATTTCATGTCAAAAATAAAATCATTGTCATAAATGTCACGTCACTTATAGCAGAAGAGAAAATGTTGGGCCCCTGGGGCAGTTACTATAGCAACAGGGCAGATCCTATAGGTGTTGCTGTCTCTGGGGCAGTTACTATAGCAACAGGACAGATCCTATAGGTGTTGCTGTCTCTGGGGCAGTTACTATAACAACAAGACAGATCCTATAGGTGTTGCTGTCTCTGGGGCAGGTACTATAACAACAGGACCGATCCTATAGGTGTTGCTGTCTCTGGGGCAGTTACTATAGCAACAGGACAGATCCTATAGGTGTTGCTGTCTCTGGGGCAGTTACTATAGCAACAGGGCATAATCCTATAGGTGTTGCTGTCTCTGGGGCAGTTACTATAGCAACAGGGCAGATCCTATAGGTGTTGCTGTCTCTGGGGCAGTTACTATGGCAACAGGGCATAATCCTATAGGTGTTGCTGTCTCTGGGGCAGTTACTATAGCAACAGGGCATAATCCTATAGGTGTTGCTGTCTCTGGGGCAGTTACTATGGCAACAGGGCATAATCCTATAGGTGTTGCTGTCTCTGGGGCAGTTACTATAGCAACAGGGCATAATCCTATAGGTGTTGCTGTCTCTGGGGCAGTTACTATAGCAACAGGGCAGATCCTATAGGTGTTGCTGTCTCTGGGGCAGTTATTATAACAACAGGACAGATCCTATAGGTGTTGCTGTCTCTGGGGCAGTTATTATAACAACAGGACAGATCTTATAGGTGTTGCTGTCTCTGGGGCAGTTACTATAGCAACAGGACAGATCCTATAGGTGTTGCTGTCTCTGGGGCAGTTACTATAGCAACAGGGCAGATCCTATAGGTGTTGCTGTCTCTGGGGCAGTTATTATAACAACAGGACAGATCCTATAGGTGTTGCTGTCTCTGGGGCAGTTATTATAACAACAGGACAGATCTTATAGGTGTTGCTGTCTCTGGGACAGTTACTATAGCAACAGGACAGATCCTATAGGTGTTGCTGTCTCTGGGGCAGTTACTATAGCAACAGGGCAGATCCTATAGGTGTTGCTGTCTCTGGGGCAGTTATTATAACAACAGGACAGATCTTATAGGTGTTGCTGTCTCTGGGGCAGTTACTATAGCAACAGGACAGATCCTATAGGTGTTGCTGTCTCTGGGGCAGTTACTATAACAACAGGACAGATCCTATAGGTGTTGCTGTCTCTGGGGCAGGTACTATAACAACAGGACAGATCCTATAGGTGTTGCTGTCTCTGGGGCAGTTACTATAACAACAGGACAGATCCTATAGGTGTTGCTGTCTCTGGGGCAGTTCCTATAACAACAGGGCAGATCCTATAGGTGTTGCTGTCTCTGGGGCAGTTCCTATAACAACAGGGCAGATCCTATAGGTGTTGCTGTCTCTGGGGCAGTTACTATAACAACAGGACAGATCTTATAGGTGTTGCTGTCTCTGGGGCAGTTACTATAACAACAGGACAGATCCTATAGGTGTTGCTGTCTCTGGGGCAGTTCCTATAGCAACAGGGCAGATACAATGCTGTAGATGCGGCTGTCCTTGGGGGCCATAGTTGTGTAAGTGCTCCCCAGTCAACTGTAAATGAATTACCTTTGCTTAGTTACAGTTTGATAACACTAAACACAAACTCCTCCAGCTAATCCTGCGGATCTGTGAACTGGAAACAAGTGAGCTGAGGTTTTTAAAAAGTATTTTTCATTCCTGATTGAGACTTCCACTGAGCGCCTGTTTGTGTTCATTTTTCTTATTTAGGCAGCAGAGCGCATCAATTGTCAATTTTCACATGAAGCGCGGTAAGCGTGAATTGGCATCATAGAAAAGTGTCCAAGTCTGCTGCTGCATTGACTGAAATGTCACGCCAAAGAAGTAGTGTTTAATGGGTACAGATTTCTTGCTATTGTAATTCACTAGAACCACACAAGGTCTCTCTCTAGAGATAGCCGGGAGTCAAAAAGCAGTCGATATCAGTCCAACTCCAGTTAATGGACAGCAGTGTGATGACAGTATCTGTATAGAAAAAAAGAAATCGCTCACAAAAGTGGCTGTCTCTAAAAGTATTATCCATTCATGTCAGGTAGCGGTTTCTTAATGTACAGCCATTATCAGCAATGCATTCATCCATTCTTACTCACTTGGATTATCCAAGTCAATTCCTAGAGGTGTGAATTGATTCACTGTGTCTTTACATTACACAGAGGTGGCTCTCTCTGGTCTTTACCTCCCTGTGAATACAGTCTCTATAGGCCTGTGTGGTGGGAGCAACCTACTAAACTCATTAGGCACTGGGAGATGAAACCGTTGAAAGGACTCAACAATTTTGATCTGTAAAATGGTGTGAGTGGAGCTCCTGGGGAGAGGGGCTCATGGGGAGTGGAGCTCCTGGGGAGAGGGGCTCATGGGGAGAGGGGCTCATGGGGAGAGGGGCTCATGGGGAGTGGAGCTCATGGGGAGAGGGGCTCATGGGGAGAGGGGCTCATGGGGAGTGGAGCTCATGGGGAGTGGAGCTCATGGGGAGAGGGGCTCATGGGGAGAGGGGCTCATGGGGAGAGGGGCTCATGGGGGAGTGGAGCTCATGGGGAGTGGAGCTCATGGGGAGAGGGGCTCATGGGGAGAGGGGCTCATGGGGAGAGGGGCTCATGGGGAGTGGAGCTCATGGGGAGTGGAGCTCATGGGGAGAGGGGCTCATGGGGAGAGGGGCTCATGGGGAGAGGGGCTCATGGGGAGTGGAGCTCATGGGGAGTGGAGCTCATGGGGAGTGGAGCTCATGGGGAGAGGGGCTCATGGGGAGAGGGGCTCTTGGGGAGAGGGGCTCATGGGGAGAGGGGCTGATGGGAGCATGCTGGGCCTGATGAAGACTTAGTGGCTCTGGGGTCGAGAAAAGGCATCTGGAGGGGCCTCGACGGGCTAGAGCCAGGAGAGCAGTATAGCATACCATGGGCTGGACACTGTCCTAGTGTCGACGGGCTAGAGCCAGGAGAGCAATATAGTATACCATGGGCTGGACACTGTCCTAGTGTCGACGGGCTAGAGCCAGGAGAGCAGTATAGTATACCATGGGCTGGACACTGTCCTAGTGTCGACAGGCTGTTTGCTTCTTTGTTTGTCTCTATTCCTCTTTAAGATACCATAAAATGACAGCGTTTGTAAGATCCACGTTTTGATAAACTGTTTCAAGTCTGTCTGTTCACAGGAGTACGCCTTCGCGTGTCAAAGTGACAGCAGACTCCATGCTGAAAAGGTAGAGGCCCCTCAAGCTGACGAGTAATTAAGACATGCAGCTAACTAATGGATAACACACTGAAAAAAAGTGAAATGTAACTCTAATGTTTCCACACTGAAGAGGAGTATCCCCTTCCTCGCCTGCAGAGCTGCCCATTCGTAATTAGACTGTCCAATGATGGTACATACCTGTGTAATTACGGTCTTTTTCCCATGCTTGTCAGTCAGACTGGGTGGAGGAGACTGGGATTCTCTCATTCCTTCTTTGTTACTAAAAAAACAGCACATTACTCAATGTACTGCACTTCAAATAGCCTAAAACAGAAGGTTTTATGTGCAGTTAACCTCACAATCGTGGTGGCAGTGGTGATCTACTCTTTATAGACATCCACAATTTAACAATCCATTCAGTCCAGGATCTTTTTTTTGTGGAGGTGGTCTTGCACTCTGTTAATGTGTGATTCAATATTTTATGAGCATTTGAAATAGAAAAACACAGTACTGAAAGTGAGTACCTCATTATTATTGTGGATCCACTGTCAATGATAACATCAATGATATTATCATTTTGCTGCTAACTAATTCAATCTCATACTCTCAACACTAAATCTGAACTCCTGGAAATACGGCATTCAATTCCTTTTATACAATATCCTTTCTTTCAGAGGGAGGCCCCCACTACTGTATTGATTTCTCTGTTTTCTGAGGAAAAGATGAGACCCCTGTCAGACATCCATCATGGGATCAATTTCACCCAGCGCTGCAGGTACATAACTCACTGGATAATGGCTACAGAAGAGTCTCTCTCTCTCTCTCTCTCTCTCTCTCTCTCTCTCTCTCTCTCTCTTCCTCATTAGGCTATCACTAGGATTAATTAGCTGGATTGCGGCACAAGTGAATAATCGCAGTCTAAAGGGCGGACATCCTGGTGTTTATCGTTAATTGAGGAGGGATCGATCGCTGGGTGGAAGAAGGAAGCGAAGCCCGGTGCGTCTGGAAGTTGGCAGGCTCACCGCTCGATTGATTGCGAAATACTTTACATTGAGTGTTGAGTGAGAACACGTCACTCACACCCATCTCACTCAAACGCTGCGGAAAAGGTCCGCAGGAAGGAGTGGCTGCTGGGAATTTATTAACACCCCGGGCCTGCACCCTCTTCTTCACCGATCGACACTGTTGCATCACTCCCCACCTGCACACAAAGTAGGACGTGAACCTAGAAGATAATCACTGATCATCGGTCACAGAACTGATTCGGACAAGCTGTTGTTGACATCAGTGGCACACAGGGCCCTGGTTCTCTTCATCAAGCATTAGTACATAAGCTTGAACAAGGCTACACCAGCATGTTGACTACACTTACTGTAGGACAACACAACACAGAGAAAACAACACATGATTAAAACACAGCGTTGGCCCCCCTGGCCTAAAGATTCCTTAGCAGCCTGGCTAAATGAAACCTAACTCTCACCCCTGGAGTCTGGCTGGAAAATGTAAGCTACCTCTCCATGGCCCACCTGCCAACCAGTCGCTCTGGGATTTGGCTGCCTTCGTGGAGTTAGGGCCGTTAAGAGGCTAGCTTTTTCATTTTCTCTTTAAATGTATTTCATTCTACACCAGCACAACATTTATCACCGTCTTAATCCGCATGGAATAGGTTTCTTTTTTTATGACATAGTTAGGGTTACCATGGTGAGAGAGGGAGAGTGACGTGGGGTTGTATGGTTGGGCTGTCAGCTCCCATTAGCCCAGTAGTTCTGTCAGCCTGCCGTGAACATAAAGGCCCAGAACCAATCCCTACTGGAATGACTGGAGGAGATGCACATTAATAATTCTGTGTGGAGGGATCCCCATCCATTTTCCGTTAATCCGCCCTGGCGGGAAACTTAGCTAAATTAAAAAATCAAGCTAGTAATTACTCACCAAGTCCCCTGGTGTACGTGGTGTCTGCGTTGGTTTTGTAATACGTCTCTGGAGTGTGTACTTCATAACTTTCTGCATTAACCATTCTCTTATGTAAATTTGACCCGGAACAGAGATTGAAACAACTAAAATACTATTTGACGTAATTTTTCCACCATGACCCTTCATCTACTTTGCTACGTATGGGTCTCAAACTTGTAAAACATAAAAAAAATATTTAAAAAAAATATACAAACGTTTGACCCGGTACGGGAATAGTGACATCCATGATGTTCTGGGTCAATTCGACCCACAATTTGATGTTGACCTTGGTCTGTATAACTTTAGAAACAAGCTGCTTTCTGCACAGGAATGGTGTAACCATGCTGATCACATAGACAGAGGTATGATTTCCCTATGATGCTCAGAGGCTGAGCAACACACATCTAAAGTAAATAATGCTTGCCTTCATGCAGACGGTAGTGAAAGCTTCACTTGCAGATTCATTTTTATTTTTTTATTTTTTATATATTATGAGTGTTAATAGAAAACAACACGTATAAGTCTGTAAGTATGATTATAAAATGAAGTGGAACTTCTTGATAAACGGAAATAATGTAACTGTCCACACTTGGCTCTTACAGAGTTTAGTTGCCATGATGTTAAGTCAGAGGCTCTCCAACTTCCCTACTTACTTTGATCTGTATGTCGGAGTTGTGAGAGTCAGATAAGGACTGGGACTGATTTAGTGGTTGACTGCCATCAGTGGCTTCTTTCCAGAGATCACTGAAGATGAAGATGACAGTGTACACACACACACACACACACACACACACACACACACACACACACACACACACACACACACACACACAAACACACACACCACTGCACTTCACCTCCCCTCAGCTTTATAATAAGCCCTGGGAACCATGGAACTCTCCTTCTCATTCCCTGAGAGTGGAACTCAACCACAATTCTAGAAGTGTATCTGTCACTCCAATGGAATTGACCGTAGACGACCACAGGGAGGCACAGTCTCTTTAACCACAAATCAACAGGGCCACTGGGAACGGTACTGTACTGTAGATGCCATTTAAACCTAAACAAGACATTACTGTAAGAGGACATGGGACACAGTACATAAACTGGACAAAATAAGACAATAACAACGCACAGATGAATGTGTGCAGGGGAATGAATTGAAAACAATGCACAGATGAATGTGTGCAGGGGAATGAATTGAAAACAATGCACAAATGAATGTGTGCAGGGGAATGAATTGAAAACAATGCACAGATGAATGTGTGCAGGGGAATGAATTGAAAACAATGCACAGATGAATGTGTCCAGGGGAATGAATTGAAAACAATTCACAAATGAATGTGTGCAGGGGAATGAATTGAAAACAATGCACAGATGAATGTGTGCAGGGGAATGAATTGAAAACAATGCACAGATGAATGTGTGCAGGGGAATGAATTGAAAACAATGCACAGATGAATGTGTGCAGGGGAATGTATTGAAAACAATGCACAGATGCATGTGTGCAGGGGAATGAATTGAAAACAATGCACAAATGAATGTGTGCAGGGGAATGAATTGAAAACAATGCACAGATGAATGTGTGCAGGGGAATAAATTGAAAACAATGCACAAATGAATGTGTGCAGGGGAATGAATTGAAAACAATGTACAGATGAATGTGTGCAGGGGAATGAATTGAAAACAATGCACAGATGAATGTGTGCAGGGGAATGAATTGAAAACAATGCACAAATGAATGTGTGCAGGGGAATGAATTGAAAACAATGCACAGATGAATGTGTGCAGGGGAATGAATTGAAAACAATGCACAGATGAATGTGTGCAGGGGAATGAATTGAAAACAATGCACAAATGAATATGTGCAGGGGAATGAATTGAAAACAATGCACAAATGAATGTGTGCAGGGGAATTAATTGAAAACAATGCACAGATGAATGTGTGCAGGGGAATGAATTGAAAACAATGCACAGATGAATGTGTGCAGGGGAATGAATTGAAATCAATGCAAATATGAATGTGTGCAGGGGAATGAATTGAAAACAATGCACAGATGAATGTGTGCAGGGGAATTAATTGAAAACAACGCACAGATGAATGTTTGCAGGGGAACGAATTGAAAAATGATACTCAAAACTGTCTTTCAAGGCCTTTAATAGCACATAAAATCCACCATGGGCCTACACATTTTCTGTTTTATCCTTCTAATCATGTTTCTCCTCATGGCATGACACTGCCAGCCATCTTCTTCTTAATAATATAAGTAGCGCTCACTGATTTGCTGACGACTGCTGTGATATGTAATGTGTGACTGTATAACCATGCAGTTACAGCCTCTTTCCATGTATGTAACTGCAATCTCCCTGTCTGTTTAGCCATGCTAATTCCCTGTCTATTTAGCCATGCTAATTCCCTGTCTGTTTAGCCATGCTAATTCCCTGTCTGTTTAGCCATGCTAATTCCCTGTCTGTTTAGCCATGCTAATTCCCTGTATCTGTTCCAACTACAGTGAGGGAAAAAAGTATTTGATCCCCTGCTGATTTTGTCCATTTTTCCACTGACAAAGAAATGATCCGTCTATAATTTTAATGGTAGGTTTATTTGAACAGTGAGAGACAATAACAACAACAGAATCCAGAAAAACGAATGTCAAAAATGTTATAAATTGATTCGCATTTTAATGAGGGAAATAAGTATTTGACCCCCTCTCAATCAGAAAGATTTCTGGCTCCCAGGTGTCTTTCATACAGGTAACGAGCTGAGATTAGGAGCACACTCTTAAAGGGAGTGCTCCTAATCTCAGTTTGTTACCTGTATAAAAGAAACCTGTCCACAGAAGCAATCAATCAATCAAATTCCAAACTCTCCACCATGGCCAAGACCAAAGAGCTCTCCAAGGATGTCAGGGACAAGATTGTAGACCTACAGAAGGCTGGGATGGGCTACAAGACCATCGCCAAGCAGCTTGGTGAGAAGGTGACAACAGTCGGTGCGATTATTCGCAAATGGAAGAAACACAAAATAACTGTCAATATCCCTCGGCCTGGGGCTCCATGCAAGATCTCACCTCGTGGAGTTGCAATGATCATGAGAACGGTGAGGAATCAGCCCAAAACTACACGGGAGGATCTTGTCAATGATCTCAAGGCAGCTGAGACCATAGTCACCAAGAAAACAATTGGTAACACACTATGCCGTGAAGGACTGAAATCCTGCAGTGCCCGCAAGGTCCCCCTGCTCAAGAAAGCACATATACAGGCCCATCTGAAGTTTGCCAATGAACATCTGAATGATTCAGAGGAGAACTGGGTGAAAGTGTTGTGGTCAGATGAGACCAAAATCGAGCTCTTTGGCATCAACTCAACTCGCTGTGTTTGGAGGAGGAGGAATGCTGCCTATGACCCCAAGAACACCATCCCCACCGTCAAACATTATGCTTTGGGGGTGTTTTTCTGCTAAGGGGACAGGACAACTTCACCGCATCAAAGGAACGATGGACGGGGCCATGTATCATCAAATCTTGGGTGAGAACCTCCTTCCCTCAGCCAGGGCATTGAAAATGGGTGGTGGATGGGTATTCCAGCATGACAATGACCCAAAACACATGGCCAAGGCAACAAAGGAGTGGCTCAAGAAGAAGCACATTAAGGTCCTGGAGTGGCCTAGCCAGTCTCCAGACCTTAATCCCATAGAAAATCTGTGGAGGGAGCTGAAGGTTCGAGTTGCCAAACATCAGCCTCGAAACCTTAATGACTTGGAGAAGATCTGCAAAGAGGAGTGGGACAAAATACCTCCTAAGATGTGTGCAAACCTGGTGGCCAACTACAAGAAACGTCTGACCTCTGTGATTGCCAACAAGGGTTTTGCCACCAAGTACTACTTTTTGTTATTCTGTCTCTCACTGTTCAAATAAACCTACCATTAAAATTATAGACTGATCATGTCTTTGTCAGTGGCACTCTGCGATATTTCGCCTAACAGAGTCTGTGTGATCGGTGAGAAATATGTGTCTCTAATTTGGTCATACATTTGGCAGGAGGTTAGGAAGTGTAGCTCAGTTTCCACCTCATTTTGTGGGCAGTGTGCACATAGCCTGTCTTCTGTTGAGAGCCAGGTCTGACTACAGCGGCCTCTCTCAATAGCAAGGCCAAGCTCAATGAGTCTGTAAATAGACAAGGATTTTCTTAATTTGGGGCCAGTCACAGTGGTCAGGTATTCTGCCACTGTATTCTGCCACTGTTTACTCTCTGTGGGGCCAGATAGCATTCTAATTTGTTCCGTTTTTTTGGGTGATTCTTTCCTGTGTGTCAAATAGTTATCTTTTTGCTTTCTCATAATTTGGTTTGGTCTAAATGTCTTTCTGTCCTGGGGCTCTGTGGGGTCTGTTTGTGTGTGTGAACAGAGCCCCAGAACCAGCTAGCTGAGGGGACTCTTCTCCAGGTTCATCTCTCTGTAGCTGAGGGCTTTGATGTGGAATGTGTGGGCATCGCTTCCTTTTAGGTGGTTGTAGAATGTATTAACAGCTCTTTACTGGATTTTGAAAACTAGCGGGTATAGTCCTAATTCTGCTCTGCATGCATTGTTTGGGGGTTTTGCGTTTTACACAAAGTATGTTTTTGCAGAATTCTGCATGCAGAGTCTCAATTTGGTGTTTGTCCCATTTTGTGAATTCTTGGTTGGTGAGCGGACCCCAGACCTCACAACCATAGAGGGCAATGGGTTCGATAACTGATTTAAGTATTTTTAGCCAGATCCTAATTGGGATGTCAAGTTTTATGTTCCTTTTGATGGCGTAGAAGGCCCTTCTTGCCTTGTCTCTTAGATCGTTCACAGCTTTGTGGAAGTTACCTGTGGTGTTGATGTTTAGGCCGAGTTAGGTATAATTTTGGTAAGAAGCCAATTTGATATTTGCTCAGGACATTCTTTTTACTTAGGAAATGTTGGAGTCTGCTGTTGATGATACTGCAGAGGAATTTACAGAGATCGCTGTTGATGCAGATTCCACTGTAATTATTGGGGTCAAATTTGTCACTGGGGTGATCCGACCGAGTACAAATATTGGGGAAGATGCCAGAGCGAAGTATATTGTTGAACATTTTAAGAATAGCCTATTTGAATTTGTGGTCTGTATATTTTATCATTCTGTTTAGTATACCATCAACACCACAGGCCTTTTGGGGTCGGAGGGTTTGTATTTTGTCCTGTAGCTCATCCATTGTGGGTTCTGGTAGTCTTTAATAACTGATTCAAAATGTTGTACATTATCGTGTATATGTTTTTGTTCTTGGTTCTTTGGCCAAAATGGTTGGAAAAGTGGTTTATCCATACATCTCCATTTACATTTTAGTCATTTAGCAGACACTCTTATCCAGAGCGACTTACAGTTAGTGAATGCATACATGTTTATTTTAATTTTTTTCATACTGGCCCCCTGTGGGAAACGAACCCACATCCCTGCCGGCCAAACCCTCCCCTACGTTGGACGACGCTGGACCATACATCTCCATTTTGGATAGATAGTTCTTTATGATGTTGCCCAGAAGTGATTTGATTCTATGGATTCTTCAATCACATCAAGCTGTTTTCTGACATGCTGTTCCTGTATTGATTTAGTTGTTCACCATAGTGAAGGCCTAAGCTAAGGTTTTCTGGGTCTCTGTGTTTTTGGTTGGATAGGTTTCTCAATTTATTTTCTTAGGTTTTTGCATTATTCATCAAACCATTTGTCATTGTTCTTAGTTTTCTTAGATTTTCTGCCTGAATTTAAATGTGATATGTTAGCTGATAGGTCAAATATACTGTTCATGCCTCCTTCTGCTAAGTTACGCCTTGTCCAGGAAGTTGTCTAGGAGAGATTGGATTTGTTGTTGGACAATTGTTTTTTGGTAGGTTTCTACACTACCCTCCTTCCATCTATACCATTTCTTAACAGTATGCAGTTTGTTTGGCTTCGATACCTCATGGTTGAGTATTACTATGTTCAAGTAGTTTGTGATTTTGCTTTGATCTGATAGGGGTGTCAGTGGGCTGACTGTAAACGCTCTGAGAGACTATATGTTGAGGTCGGTGATAAAGTAGTCTGCAGTACTACTGCCAAGAGATTAGCTATAGGTGTACCTACCGTAGGAGTCCCCTCGAAGCCTACCATTGATTATGTACAGACCCAGCGTGAGACAGAGCTGCAGGAGTTGTGACCCGTTTCTGTTGGTTGTTTTGTAGTAGTTGTGTCTATGGGGTCATATTGGGGAGGGGATGCTGTCACCACCAGGTAGGTGTTTGTCTCCCTGTGTGCTGGGAGTGTTAGGTTCGATGTCCTCTGTAGCTCAGCTGGTAGAGCACGGCGCTTGTAACGCCAAGGTAGTGGGTTCGATCCCCGGGACCACCCATACACACAACAACAAAAAAATGTATGCACGCATGACTGTAAGTCGCTTTGGATAAAAGCGTCTGCTAAATGGCATATTATTTATTTATTTATTATTTATTATTTGTCCAGTTCTGGCATTCAAGTCGCCACAGACTTGTATACTGTATGTCCCTGAGCCTGAAAATGGTTGATCTCCCCATCTAGGATGGAGACGCTGTCTTCATTAAAGAATGGGGATTCTATTGGGGGATATATACAGTGGGGCAAAAAAGTATTTAGTCAGCCACCAATTGTGCAAGTTCTCCCACTTAAAAATATGAGAGAGGCCTGTAATTTTCATCATAGGTACACGTCAACTATGACAGACAAATTGAGAAAAGAAAATCCAGAAAATCACATTGTAGGATTTTTAATGAATTTATTTGCAAATTATGGTGGAAAATAAGTATTTGGTCACCCACAAACAAGCAAGATTTCTGGCTCTCACAGACCTGTAACTTCTTCTTTAAGAGGCTCCTCTGTCCTCCACTCATTACCTGTATTAATGGCACCTGTTTGAACTTGTTATCAGTATAAATGACACCTGTCCACAACCTCAAACAGTCACACTCCAAACTCCACTATGGCCAAGACCAAAGAGCTGTCAAAGGACACCAGAAACAAAATTGTAGACCTGCACCAGGCTGGGAAGACTGAATCTGCAATAGGTAAGCAGCTTGGTTTGAAGAAATCAACTGTGGGAGCAATTATTAGGAAATGGAAGACATACAAGACCACTGATAATCTCCCTAGATCTGGGGCTCCACGCAAGATCTCACCCCATGGGGTCAAAATGATCACTAGAACGGTGAGCAAAAATCCCAGAACCACACAGGGGGACCTAGTGAATGACCTGCAGAGAGCTGGGACCAAAGTAACAAAGCCTACCATCAGTAACACACTACGCCGCCAGGGACTCAAATCCTGCAGTGGCAGACGTGTCCCCCTGCTTAAGCCAGTACATGTCCAGGCCCGTCTGAAGTTTGCTAGAGTGCATTTGGATGATCCAGAAGAGGATTGGGAGAATGTCATATGGTCAGATGAAACCAAAATATAACTTTTTGGTAAAAACTCAACTCGTCGTGTTTGGAGGACAAAGAATGCTGAGTTGCATCCAAAGAACACCATACCTACTGTGAAGCATGGGGGTGGAAACATCATGCTTTGGGGCTGTTTTTCTGCAAAGGGACCATGACGACTGATCCGTGTAAAGGAAAGAATGAATGGAGCCATGTATCGTGAGATTTTGAGTGAAAACCTCCTTCCATCAGCAAGGGCATTGAAGATGAAACGTGGCTGGGTCTTTCAGCATGACAATGATCCCAAATCACCGCCCGGGAAACGAAGGAGTGGCTTCGTAAGAAGCATTTCAAGGTCCTGGAGTGGCCTAGCCAGTCTCCAGATCTCAACCCCATAGAAAATCTTTGGAGGGAGTTGAAAGTCCGTGTTGCCCAGCGACAGCCCAAAAACATCACTGCTCTAGAGGAGATCTGCATGGAGGAATGGGCCAAAATACCAGCAACAGTGTGTGAAAACCTTGTGAAGACTTACAGAAAACGTTTGACCTGTGTCATTGCCAACAAAGGGTATATAACAAAGTATTGAGAAACTTTTGTTATTGACCAAATACTTATTTTCCACCATAATTTGCAAATAAATTCATAAAAAATCCTACAATGTGATTTTCTGGATTTTTTTTTCTCATTTTGTCTGTCATAGTTGGCATGTACCTATGATGAAAATTACAGGCCTCTCTCTTCTTTTTAAGTGGGAGAACTTGCACAATTGGTGACTGACTAAATACTTTTTTTCCCCACTGTAGGTAGCACACAGGAGGAAATGTTTCTCTGTTGAGATCATTTCCCTGGTTATTTATGATCTAGGGGGGCCTATATAGGGTTTGGCCAGGGTTGGTTTGGGGGGGGGTTGACTGGTTGGGGTGGGGGGTGTGACTGGTAGTGCTATGGTCTGGGTGCAGGTCCTCTGGGTGCAGGTCCTCTGGGTGCAGGTCCTCTGGGTGCAGATCCTCTGGGTGCAGATCCTCTGGGTGCAGGTCCTCTGGGTGCAGGTCCTCTGGGTGCAGGTCCTCTGGGTGCAGATCCTCTGGGTGCAGGTCCTCTGGGTGCAGATCCTCTGGGTGCAGATCCTCTGGGTGCAGTTCCTCTGGGTGCAGGTCCTCTGGGTGCAGATCCTCTGGGTGCAGTTCCTCTGGGTGCAGGTCCTCTGGGTGCAGGTCCTCTGGGTGCAGGTCCTTTGGGTGTAGGTTCCTCTGGGTGCAGGTCCAGGGGGGAGTCTTGCAGGTCCGGGGGGAGTCTTGCAGGTCTGGGTAGGGTGCTCATTGCTCTGCTGCTCCTGTGTGAGGTGCTGGGACTGCTGTTGAGTGTGATGTCTTTCAGCGTCTCTCTCTATCTCTCTCTCTCTGAACCATGCAGGGCTTTCAATTAGGATTGGTTGAATGTTTCATTACGTTCGACGGATTATGTGCGACATTGTTGGGTGGAAATACCAATTGCAGCATTAAACCAAACACAATGTATTGACAAGATGTAAAGACGAGAGATGGAAACCCATTTGTTATGGACCAAAGATGTAAAAAATGCTAGAATAAATCCCTACAATCGACATTGTGCACACACCTATGCGAGATCATCACAATAAAACATCATTACAAATGGGCGAACTGCACTCAATAAAATATTCCGCCTTGAGTTAGTTATGTCTGGTAAATAAAATCTATTGGTCGAGGGAAAAGCACTAAATTAATTTGCTCTCAGCAGAGCTCAGGCCAAGATGGTGTGTGTTTTTCATTTCCTCAAATGCACGACTACAGGGGTTAATGGATGGTTTAGATGGTACTGGAGGGGAGATCAGAGAAGATAACATGTTTCTGCTCGGTTGTTTAGGATTGGGAGATTCGAGAGAATCTTGATAACGATTGTAAACAAGTTTCTCAGAAAGCAAAGAACTCACTACTATGTATATGACTACTTTTCACACAAATACAGATGGACGTGTCAGTGAATAATTTTCCCATCTACTTTAAATTATGTAAATGATCATGCAGTTAGCTAGCTATGGGAGATGTGTTTTAATTGAAAAGAGCT
The DNA here is from genome assembly GCF_020615455.1 of Coregonus clupeaformis. Classification (NCBI taxonomy): domain Eukaryota; kingdom Metazoa; phylum Chordata; class Actinopteri; order Salmoniformes; family Salmonidae; genus Coregonus; species Coregonus clupeaformis. Next base: position 57,791,715 of record NC_059208.1, on the reverse strand, counting down.
GCATCGTTAGATGTAGCATAGCACAAACCCAGAGAGGGCTTAAATCACTACTTGCTTTATTAGGTTGCGGGAGGATGAAACCTCGATAAATACTCAGCCCCACTTTCTGAGCCCCGGGGTCCATACAACAAACTACAACACTGTATATGGCAGTGGGGACAAGTGAGACAAATCGAATGTGTCATTTAACTGTAGGCTACTCTTGGCTTTACCGTCACATATTATGGGATGTTCAGACCATCCCACCCCTCCATCGTGTAGCTCTTGGATCAGACCTAGAAAGATGGGAACATGTTTCTCCTGAACGGTGGAGGAAAAAAGAACAACACAAAGGGTTGAATGTACAGGTAATTATGCAAACTGGTCTATTTATCTCTAGAAACGTACTACGGCTCTCTGCTCCTAGTTAAGGTGAGGTAATGTTCATGTAACATTATGCCACTTACAAAAATTAAATTCATACAACAGACATATTCACACACCATTTAACTCAGAGAACGAAAGAGGGAGAGATGTGGGGAAAAGCCCCCCCCTTCCAAATAAAAGAAACCCTGAAACAAATCCTATATTTCTCAGTCTAATAGGCGTAATTCTATTGGTGATATGGTAATTTTGCACTGCTCTCCCCCCAGTCTGGTGCAGTAGAAGAACAAAGAGGTGGTTGTCAGACGTTCTCCAAATCAGATGTTAATAATATTTCAGGACCTTGTTGAGTCTAAACAGAGAGGCTGGAGCACCTAGAGGGGAAATGACTTGCATGCCTAACCTATTTCAGCCTGTCTGTCTGCGCGGCTGCGATACAGGGGAGAGACGGGGGTGGGCTGGGCCTGCATGGGGCCATGGGGGGAGTTGGCAGCACTCTCCCTTTTTACAATCTGAGTAAAGTGTGAAATAAGGCTTTCAAGACAACTATTCACACTTTTTTTTTTTTCATGCATCGCGAAATTCACAAGATTTTGGTTCACTGATTTATTTATATATATTTTTTTACTTTTACCCAATTAGGAAAAAAGCTTCAAACAAGTAAACTACATACACTACGCTTATTACTATTATTTAGTTTTTGCAAGTGTTCATTTTCACTTGGCACAATGTCATTAAGCGTTCGGGAAAGTGCCAGATGGTATTTCCACAGTTCTTCCCTTGATGGGGCATAGCAAGGCAGATCATGCAAAAGAGACAAATCTAGGGTGAATTAACTTACCACCACTGTTTCAAAAAGAGACACTTAAACGAGCAGAAAATGCAAGATAATAATAATATGCCATTCAGCAGACGCTTTTATCCAAAGCGACTTACAGTCATCTGTGCATACATTTTTACATATGGGTGGTCCCGGGGATCGAACCCACTACCCTGGCGTTACAAGCGCCGTGCTCTACCAATTGAGCTACAGAGGAAATACATGAAGAATGTAATTGTTACCTATTGTGTCTAGCATACTGTTTTACTGTTTTCTATTCAACAGCCTTTCCAGTTATTCATTCTCCTACTGTAGTATACAGATGTACGATCTTAATTTGAGCCAGTTTGCTACAGCAGGAAAATAATCCTGCAGCAACAGGAAATGTGAATTATTATGTGGATTATAATTAATGGACATTTCTTGTAGGGTTTAATACATCTTTCGTTAGGGCAAATCAAGTCTGACATTTTGAAGTGTAAATTACTTTTTACTTCTCAAATACACTGCAAGTTTGTCTCAGCAACAAAAGAGTGATCAAATTATAATCCTACATCTGTAGGCAGGCCTAAGTCACAAAATATGTAATTTCTCTCGTAGCACACGCTCAAGGTTGAATCCAGTAAAAAATTTTGGTGATGTATAATTAGGAGTAATTTGAGGGAATGAAACTGGCATATTTAGAGTGGGTAAAAACTGTTCCTTTTCAACTGGTTTCATTCTCATGCATGAGTTACTTTTCTACAGCCCTCTGTATCCGTTTGATTGAGCTGGTTGATGCTTTTACATTAAATGCATGTGCGTTATACAAACAGCAAAACACAATAATTTTATCTCAGGCAAACAAACAAACCAATCAATTGTTTTGTAAACAATTGTTGCCAAGTAATTTGTGAACGCCGTAGAGTTCTACACAGGCGTTGCATATGAACTGTGTTGAACAGTTGTTCCCATGTGTTGAACATTGTTTATCTGCCAACGTTCTGAAAAGAGCAGTAAGGCTGTTTGCTGCAGCTTCCTCGTTCGGAGATACTGTACGAGATATAGGCTCTGTCTTTGATGATGAGCTGTTGAGATTTTGAAATTGATATCTGATATACAGTTCCTTCAAAAAGTATTCATACCCCCTTGACCTATTCCACATGTTGTTGTGTTACAGCCTGAATTCAACATGGATTAAATATATATGATTTTTCTCTCACCCCATCTACACACAATACCTCATAATGACAAAGGGAGTAGTACACAGCGTTGTACGAGAACCTCAGTTTCTTGGCAATTTTCGCATGGAATAGCCTTCATTTCTCAGAACAAGAATAAACTGATGAGTTTCAGAAGAAAGTGATTTGTTTCTGGCCATTTTTTGAGCCTGTAATCGAACCCACAATTACTGATGCTCCAGATACTCAACTAGTCTCAAGAAGGCCAGTTTTATTGCTTCTCTAATCAGCACAACAGTTTTCAGCTGTGCTAACATAATTGCAAAAGGGTTTTCTAATGATCAATTAGCCTTTTAAAATGATTAACTTGGATTAGCAAACACAATGTGCCATTGGAACACAGGACTGATGGTTGCTGATAATGGGCCTCTGTACGCCTATGTAGATATTCTATTAAAAATCAGCCGTTTCCAGCTACAATAGCCATTTACAACATTAACAATGTCTACACTGTATTTCTGATCAATTTGATGTTATTTTAATGGACAAAAAAATGGCTTTTCTTTTGAAAACAAGGACATTTCTAAGTGACCCCAAACTTTTGAACGGTAGTGTAACTTTGGGTCATCCATTCCTGTGGCGGTCCTCATGAGAGCCAGTTTCATCATAGCACTTGATGTTTTTTGCGACTGAACTTGAAGAAACTTTCAAAGTTCTTGAAATGTTCCGTATTGACTGACCTTCATGTCTTAAAGTAATGATGGACTGTCATTTCTCTTTGCTTATTTGAGCTGTTCTTGACATAATATGGACTTGTTCTTTTACCAAATAGGGCTATCTTCTGTATACCCCACCTACCTTGTCACAACACAACTGATTGGTTCAAACACATTAAGAAGGAAATACATTTCACAAATTAACAAGGCACACCTGCTAATTGAAACATATTCCAGGTGACAACCTCATGAAGCTGGTTGAGAGAATGCCAAGAGTATGCAAAGCTGTCATTTATTTTACATTTAGCAGACGCTCTTTTCCAGAGCGACTTACAGTTAATAAGTGCATACATTTTCATACTGGCCCCCCGTGGGAATTGAACCCACAACCCTGGCGTTGCAAGCACCATGCTCTACCAAGTGAGCTACACAGGACTCAGTTGGTCATCAAGGCAAATGGTGGCTATTTTAAGAATCTCAAATATAATATATATTTTGATTTGTTTCACACTTTTTGGGTTACTACGTGATTCCATGTGTGTTATTTCATAGTTTTGATGTCTTCACTATTATTCTACAATGTAGAAAATAGTAAAAAGAAAGAAAAACCCTTGAATGAGTAGGTGTTCGAAACCTTTTGACCGGTAGTGTATATATATATTTATTTCCCACAAAAGCAGTGCACTGGGCCTTTACTAGTCTCAGCACCCATTTCTCAGTCCTGCTGAAAGGTGAAATTGTCTCCCAGTGTCTGTTGGAAAGCAGACTGAACCAGTTTTTCGTCTAGGATTTTACCTGTGATTATAGCTGAATTCCGTTTCTTTTTATAAAGAAAAAAACTCCCTAGTCCTTGCCGTTGACAAGCATACCCATAACATGATGCAGCCACCACCATGCTTGAAAATATGAAGAGTGGTACTCAGTAATGTGTTGTGTTGGATTTGTCCCAAACAACGCTTTGTATTCAGGACATAAAGTTTATTTCTTTGGCACATTTTTTTTGGGCAGTTTTACTTAAGTGTCTTATTGCACACAGGATACATGTTTTGGAATATTTGTATTCTGTACAGGTTTCATTATTTTCACTCTGTCAATTAGGTTAGTATTGTGGAGTAAGTGCAATGTTGTTGATCCATTTTCAGTTTTCTCATATCACAACCATTCAACTCTGTAACTGTTTTAAAATCATCATTGGCCTCATGGTGAAATCCCTGAGCAGATTCCTTCCTCTCCGGCAACTGAATTAGAAAGGACGCCTGTATCTTTGTAGTGACTGGGTGCATTGATGCACCTTCCAAAGTGTAATTAATAACTTCACCATGATCAAAGGGATATTCAGCGTCTGCTATTGTTATTTTTACACATCTATCAATAGGTGCCCTTCTTTGCGAGGCATTGAAAAACCTCCCTGGTGTTTGTGGTTTAATACGTGTTTGAAATTCACTGCTCGACTGAGGAATTTTACAGATAATTGTATGTGTGGGGTACAGAGATGAGGTAGTAATTAAATAATCATGTTAAACACTATTATTGAATTAGTCTGTGCAACTTATTATGTGACTTGTTAAGCACATTTTTACTCTTGGACTTATTTAGGCTTGCCATAACAAAGGGGTTGAATACTTATTGACCCAAGACATTTCAGCTTTAAATTTTTTATTGATTTCTAAAATTCCACTATTGGGTATTGTGTGTAGATCAGTGACACAAAATCTCAATTTAGTACATTTGAAATTCAGGCTGTAACACAACAATGTAGAAAAGGGTAAGGGGTGTGAGTAGGGCTGTTATGATGACCGTATTACCGCCACACCGGCAGTCACAAGTCATTACTGCAGTCAAATTTCACGTGACCGCTGAGTCACGGTAACTAGGCTTCTCCAGAACTGTGCCCTGATGCCGCTGATGGTCATTAGTAACCTACCAAACTTGCTAACGGCCAGTCGCTAATGGCCTGGTACTCAGCGCTCTATTGTCCCTCACTCTGACATCAATGCAAATTAAATCTTAAATCAAATCAAACACTTCATGCCAGAACCTGGCATTCAGAGTTTGAGTGGAATAGGATCATCTGTTGCGCAGTGATAGCCAGCTTCTCATAGCTGGTTGATGCATGGAATGAAATAAGTGTTCCTGTAAGTCGCTTTGGATAAAAGCTTCTGCTAAATGGCATATTATTATTATTATTATTATTATTCCTATAAACCCATGTCAAGCAACATTTCTGTAGGCTATGCTATGCAATTGCATGAGAAAATAGAGTTTTGATGGCCTCTATTAAAAAGAGGAGGACCCATCAGCTTTCTATAGGCTAGGCCTACTATATTTATTTCTCAACTTTTCTAATATGTCACGGTTCAGACAGACGACAAGAGGACCACAATTGCGTCACACCAGAAAGTTTATTTAAACTTAAGGGGAAAGGGATGTAGGGAGTGAGTGAAGGCTCCAGGGGTTATCCCGTCCGATGTGCTGGGTCTGTGCCTCCCCCCAGTGGCAGCGATGCGTCCGATGACGCCGATGGTTGGTGGTCCAGAAGTCCTGGGGGGGGGGAGGAAACACAGACACAACGGGGCGGAATGAAACCAGGCAGCAGTACAGTTCAAGGGAAATCCACAAAACGTAGTAGCAAGGCAGAAGGCTGGTCAGAGTTACCGGGATTGAAGAGTAGTCAGGAGTCGTAATGGCAGAAGCAGGTCTGGATCTCCTGAGGCAGAAGAGTATCCAAAAACCAGGCAGGTCCGGGGTCACAAAACAAGGGTGAGCCAGAAGCGCGAGCACACAGGTTCCGGGTGTGAGCTTTGCAGACGATCTGACACAGGAGAGCTGAAAGACAGGGCTATAAATACTGGGAGAGGTTAGTGGGTAATGCAGCGCAGCTGGCAGAGTAATTAGAGCCGAGCAGAGCAGGGACAGGTGGAGCTAGTTAGGCTGAGTAGAGAGAGAGTGGTGAGCAGAGTGGAAACAACTTAAGGTGGTAACCCAGTGGAGTGAGAGGGCTCATGACAGAACCCCCCCCCCAAGGGACGGCCCCAGAAGTCCCAAGAGCAACACCACGCCGGGCGGGAGGAGGGGAGCCGGAGGAGGGCTAGAACTCCTCCGAACGGTCCGAGCGAACGTCCTCATCCTCGGAGGAAGCCGGAGGGCCGTGGTCGGGAGATGGGACAGGTCCCGAGACAGGATCAGGCACAGGACAGGAAGCCGAGCGGGCAGGACGGTTAGAGACCCCTCTGGGGCGGCCCCTACGGATTGCAGGTTGATCAGGATGCCGTTGGTGGAAAGCGGTGATGAGAGTCCTATCCACAATCCGACTAGCTGGCACCCAGGTCCTCTCCTCAGGTCCATAGCCCTCCCAGTCAATGAGGTACTGGAGACCCCTACCCCCTCCGTCTGGACCGAAGCAGGCGGCGGACGGTGTAAACCAGACCACCATCGACGAGCCGTGGAGGAGGAGGACAAGGCGCAGCAGGGACCAGCGGACTCCTGGGCACAGGCAGGGGCTGCAGCAATCCGGCTGGGGGCTGGCAGGACGACTTGTGTTGGTTGCAGATGGGGCAGGCTTGGACGAATTCCCGTACATCCTTCCTCAGAGAGGACCACCAGAACCTCTGGGCGAGCAGGTTGTAAGTGCGGGTGGAGCCAGGGTGACAAGCTAGGCGGGAGTCATGTCCCCACTGAACGACCTGGGACCTCAGGTCTTCGGGGACAAAAAGGCGGTCAGCTGGGCAAGTGCTGGGACCTGGCTGGTTACGGAGAGCCTCCAGCACCTGTTCCTCAACAGCCCAGGTCAGAGCTGCAACGATGCAGGGACTTGGCAGAATCGACACAGGGTCCTTGGAGGGGTCAGGAGCGGAGTTAGTAGGTACTGGCCGAGGGGGTAGTGCGGCGGCAAGCAGGCAGGTTCGGTGGCAGTCCTCTCCCCACTCCCTGATCACCCCGGTCACCCAGTCGAGCTGAGGGTTGTGCCGGGCGGAGCCATGGGTAACCCAGGATGAGGGGTTGGCCTGGAGAGGGGAGCAGGTGAAACTGGATAGTTTCTTGATGGTTTCCGGACAGACCCATCGAGACCGGGGCCGTGACATGAGTGACCGATCCGAGTAAGTGTCCGTCCAGTGCCCGGGCAGGAATAGGAGGTGTCAAACGGAGGTTCTCCAGTCCCAGTTGGCGTGCCAGCTTGATGTCCATTATGTTGGCTTCGGCGCCAGAATCCACCAGAGCAGCCAGGGTGTGAGTTGAGTCAGGGAGGCGGAGGTGAACTTGCAGCAGGGGTTTGCGGTCGGAGGACTGGATGGTCATTGAACTCAACCGGACTCCCCTATGCCCGGTGAGCTTCGGCCCTTTAAAGGGCAGGTTACCACACGATGTCCATCACCTCCACAATAGAGGCAGAGGTTTGAGGTGAAGCGTCGCTGGCGCTCTGCAGGAGTGAGAGAGGCTCGCCCAATCTCCATAGGCTCAGACTGATCAAGCTGAACTGGGTGAGTGGCAGTAGATGACAGGAGCCCAGTCGGATCTCTCCGAATGCCGGTAGTAGGTGGACCTTGGCGCCCCCTCTCACGACGACGGGTCTGTATCCCTCTGTCGATCCTGACAGTCAGTGCGATGGCTTCATCAAGAGTGGAAGGCAGTTCATGGGAGACCAACTCGTCCTTGATATAGTCAGCCAAACTATGGAAGAACGCGTCCACCAACGATGGTGTGTTCCAAGAACTTCGTCTAGCCAGGGTTCGGAAGTCGATGGAATGGTCTGCGACTGTACGTCTGCCTTGTCGAATACTGAACAGTTCACGAGACGCCTCTGCGGTTGGTGAATCCAGGTCAAACACCTTCAGCATCTCCTCGGCAAACCGGGTCGAAGGTTGCACATGCGGGGGTTTGACGTTCGAACTCTGCTGTTCCCCAGAGACGAGCTCGGCCCGTCAGGTGAGTGATGGCATACCCAACCTTAGCCCCCTCCGTGGCGAAGGTCCTTGGCTGCAAGGAGAACTGAAGTCGGCAGCTAGTCAGGAATGGCCGGACCTGGGTAGAATCGCCGTTGAACCGCTCGGGGTTTCCAATCTTGGGTTCCGAGCAGCGGCTGCAATGACCGGGGCAGGTAACTCGGGGGCAGGGCTGGTGGGCAGACTGGCTGGGGTCAGGTTGGTGAGGAGTTGAATGATCATGGCGAGTTGTTGTTGCTGCTGCTGGGACTGCTGCTGGTGCTGCTGGAACTGCTGATGCTGTTGGTAGCCGGCCTGAAGCAGAGAGGTGATGTCGCCGCTCATGCGGCCTAGCTCTCTCTCGGTGTGTTCCAGGCGTAGCATGGCGGTGGGTTGCTCAGGTTCTTCGGTTTCCATGTCGGGGGAAGTGTGCGCTGAGTCCATAATGTTCAGATCGTACTGTCACGGTTCAGACAGACGACAAGAGGACCACAATTGCGTCACACCAGAAAGTTTATTTAAACTTAAGGGGAAAGGGATGTAGGGGAGTGAGTGAAGGCTCCAGGGGTTATCCCGTCCGATGTGCTGGGTCTGTGCCTCCCCCAGTGGCAGCGATGCGTCCGATGACGCCGATGGTTGGTGGTCCAGAAGTCCTGGGGGGGGGGAGGAAACACAGACACAACGGGGCGGAATGAAACCAGGCAGCAGTACAGTTCAAGGGAAATCCACAAAACGTAGTAGCAAGGCAGAAGGCTGGTCAGAGTTACCGGGATTGAAGAGTAGTCAGGAGTCGTAATGGCAGAAGCAGGTCTGGATCTCCTGAGGCAGAAGAGTATCCAAAAACCAGGCAGGTCCGGGGTCACAAAACAAGGGTGAGCCAGAAGCGCGAGCACACAGGTTCCGGGTGTGAGCTTTGCAGACGATCTGACACAGGAGAGCTGAAAGACAGGGCTATAAATACTGGGAGAGGTTAGTGGGTAATGCAGCGCAGCTGGCAGAGTAATTAGAGCCGAGCAGAGCAGGGACAGGTGGAGCTAGTTAGGCTGAGTAGAGAGAGAGTGGTGAGCAGAGTGGAAACAACTTAAGGTGGTAACCCAGTGGAGTGAGAGGGCTCATGACAGAACCCCCCCAAGGGACGGCCCCAGAAGTCCCAAGAGCAACACCACGCCGGGCGGGAGGAGGGGAGCCGGAGGAGGGCTAGAACTCCTCCGAACGGTCCGAGCGAACGTCCTCATCCTCGGAGGAAGCCGGAGGGCCGTGGTCGGGAGATGGGACAGGTCCCGAGACAGGATCAGGCACAGGACAGGAAGCCGAGCGGGCAGGACGGTTAGAGACCCCTCTGGGGCGGCCCCCTACGGATTGCAGGTTGATCAGGATGCCGTTGGTGGAAAGCGGTGATGAGAGTCCTATCCACAATCCGACTAGCTGGCACCCAGGTCCTCTCCTCAGGTCCATAGCCCTCCCAGTCAATGAGGTACTGGAGACCCCTACCCCTCCGTCTGGACCGAAGCAGGCGGCGGACGGTGTAAACCAGACCACCATCGACTGAGCCGTGGAGGAGGAGGACAAGGCGCAGCAGGGACCAGCGGACTCCTGGGCACAGGCAGGGGCTGCAGCAATCCGGCTGGGGGCTGGCAGGACGACTTGTGTTGGTTGCAGATGGGGCAGGCTTGGACGAATTCCCGTACATCCTTCCTCAGAGAGGACCACCAGAACCTCTGGGCGAGCAGGTTGTAAGTGCGGGTGGAGCCAGGGTGACAAGCTAGGCGGGAGTCATGTCCCCACTGAACGACCTGGGACCTCAGGTCTTCGGGGACAAAAAGGCGGTCAGCTGGGCAAGTGCTGGGACCTGGCTGGTTACGGAGAGCCTCCAGCACCTGTTCCTCAACAGCCCAGGTCAGAGCTGCAACGATGCAGGGACTTGGCAGAATCGACACAGGGTCCTTGGAGGGGTCAGGAGCGGAGTTAGTAGGTACTGGCCGAGGGGTAGTGCGGCGGCAAGCAGGCAGGTTCGGTGGCAGTCCTCTCCCCACTCCCTGATCACCCCGGTCACCCAGTCGAGCTGAGGGTTGTGCCGGCGGAGCCATGGGTAACCCAGGATGAGGGGTTGGCCTGGAGAGGGGAGCAGGTGAAACTGGATAGTTTCTTGATGGTTTCGGACAGACCCATCGAGACCGGGGCCGTGACATGAGTGACCGATCCGAGTAAGTGTCCGTCCAGTGCCCGGGCAGGAATAGGAGGTGTCAAACGGAGGTTCTCCAGTCCCAGTTGGCGTGCCAGCTTGATGTCCATTATGTTGGCTTCGGGCGCCAGAATCCACCAGAGCAGCCAGGGTGTGAGTTGAGTCAGGGAGGCGGAGGTGAACTTGCAGCAGGGGTTTGCGGTCGGAGGACTGGATGGTCATTGAACTCAACCGGACTCCCCCTATGCCCGGTGAGCTTCGGCCCTTTAAAGGGCAGGTTACCACACGATGTCCATCACCTCCACAATAGAGGCAGAGGTTTGAGGTGAAGCGTCGCTGGCGCTCTGCAGGAGTGAGAGAGGCTCGCCCAATCTCCATAGGCTCAGACTGATCAAGCTGAACTGGGTGAGTGGCAGTAGATGACAGGAGCCCAGTCGGATCTCTCCGAATGCCGGTAGTAGGTGGACCTTGGCGCCCCCTCTCACGACGACGGGTCTGTATCCCTCTGTCGATCCTGACAGTCAGTGCGATGGCTTCATCAAGAGTGGAAGGCAGTTCATGGGAGACCAACTCGGCCTTGATATAGTCAGCCAAACTATGGAAGAACGCGTCCACCAACGATGGTGTGTTCCAAGAACTTCGTCTAGCCAGGGTTCGGAAGTCGATGGAATGGTCTGCGACTGTACGTCTGCCTTGTCGAATACTGAACAGTTCACGAGACGCCTCTGCGGTTGGTGAATCCAGGTCAAACACCTTCAGCATCTCCTCGGCAAACCGGTCGAAGGTTGCACATGCGGGGGTTTGACGTTCGAACTCTGCTGTTCCCCAGAGACGAGCTCGGCCCGTCAGGTGAGTGATGGCATACCCAACCTTAGCCCCCTCCGTGGCGAAGGTCCTTGGCTGCAAGGAGAACTGAAGTCGGCAGCTAGTCAGGAATGGCCGGACCTGGGTAGAATCGCCGTTGAACCGCTCGGGGTTTCCAATCTTGGGTTCCGAGCAGCGGCTGCAATGACCGGGGCAGGTAACTCGGGGCAGGGCTGGTGGGCAGACTGGCTGGGGTCAGGTTGGTGAGGAGTTGAATGATCATGGCGAGTTGTTGTTGCTGCTGCTGGGACTGCTGCTGGTGCTGCTGGAACTGCTGATGCTGTTGGTAGCCGGCCTGAAGCAGAGAGGTGATGTCGCCGCTCATGCGGCCTAGCTCTCTCTCGGTGTGTTCCAGGCGTAGCATGGCGGTGGGTTGCTCAGGTTCTTCGGTTTCCATGTCGGGGGAAGTGTGCGCTGAGTCCATAATGTTCAGATCGTACTGTCACGGTTCAGACAGACGACAAGAGGACCACAATTGCGTCACACCAGAAAGTTTATTTAAACTTAAGGGGAAAGGGATGTAGGGAGTGAGTGAAGGCTCCAGGGGTTATCCCGTCCGATGTGCTGGGTCTGTGCCTCCCCCCAGTGGCAGCGATGCGTCCGATGACGCCGATGGTTGGTGGTCCAGAAGTCCTGGGGGGGGGGAGGAAACACAGACACAACGGGGCGGAATGAAACCAGGCAGCAGTACAGTTCAAGGGAAATCCACAAAACGTAGTAGCAAGGCAGAAGGCTGGTCAGAGTTACCGGGATTGAAGAGTAGTCAGGAGTCGTAATGGCAGAAGCAGGTCTGGATCTCCTGAGGCAGAAGAGTATCCAAAAACCAGGCAGGTCCGGGGTCACAAAACAAGGGTGAGCCAGAAGCGCGAGCACACAGGTTCCGGGGTGTGAGCTTTGCAGACGATCTGACACAGGAGAGCTGAAAGACAGGGCTATAAATACTGGGAGAGGTTAGTGGGTAATGCAGCGCAGCTGGCAGAGTAATTAGAGCCGAGCAGAGCAGGGACAGGTGGAGCTAGTTAGGCTGAGTAGAGAGAGAGTGGTGAGCAGAGTGGAAACAACTTAAGGTGGTAACCCAGTGGAGTGAGAGGGCTCATGACATAATATTAAGCACATTGCTTCGCTTTACAACCAGAGTAGCCTACCTTGCTGGCCAGCCTGGTCTCATAGACTAGACGTAACATAGTAAATGTAAATCTGGACCACTAAATTGGTATGATACGTTACGTTTGGTATGGTTACATAAGACAGATGGTTACCTAAGGCAAAAACGGAAAGTAGGGTGATTGGTCGGGATGGATGGGAAGGCATATAACGCAAACATCTAGCAACCCAAAGGTTGCGATTTCGAATCTCATTATGGACAACTTTAGCATTTTAGCTAATTAGCAACTTTTCAACTACTTACTACTTTTTAGCTACTTTGCAACTCCTTAGCATGTTAGCTAACCCAAACCCTAACCTTAAACTTTTTAGCGAACCCTTCCCCTAACCCTAACCCTAACTCTAACCTTAACCCTCAACCTTTTAATCTAACTCCTAAACTTAACCCTAACCTTAACCCTAACACCTAACCCTTACCCCTATCCTAGCTAACATTAGCCAGATAGCCAACGGTAGCCACCTAGCCACCTAGATAGAATGCGTAACATATCATACGGTTAGCAAATTTGTAAGATATCGTAGATTTAGCAAATTCGTAACATATTGTACATTTTGCAAATTCGTAACATATAGTACAAATGGTAATTCCTAACATATCATACGAAATGGGTCATGGACATCCACAAATTAATACATAACATTGGAAACGTAACATATCATACTAAATGGAGTGTCTCGGATTTGCATTCAGAATATTATGAAATTATCTGAGACCTTGTTTCCATTTGCTATTCAAGTGCAAGCTACGGATGACATGTTTTTTTTTGTGTGTGTGTGGGCCATTCATATTATTTAGTAGGCTATATGTAAAGACCAGAATAGTCTGATGGGTGAGGATATTATCAAGTGCTTGTCAAATTGTGAACGATAGATTGATGAAGTGTGTGCAGCCTGCGTAAGAAACAAAGCAGAGCTCATGCCTTTCATGAGACTTTATTCAAATCATCATTAGAGTCGCATCATGCAAGCTTAGCCCAACGTTTGTTTCACAACAAAAGTTGCATAAATAACTAAGTTAAGCATATAGGAGGACATGTTTCTTTGTTAACCGCTCAACACAGCATAGCCGCATGTGCGCACTCCCTCAGAAATCGTTTGGGAAAAATATATATTTTATTCAGCTTTGTTCAATTGTATTCTTCTTACTATAAAATAATGTAAAATAATGCCACGGGAATTATAAGCAAATCTTGTCTGCTAAATGAACTAGTGTAGCCTACAGCCATATGGCATAGCCAGATCACGGCCTAACATAAGGACGACTCAGAATATGCTATTAGTTTCTTCTGAAATAGGCTACATTTTCTTCATATCATAATGTTTCTTTAGATCTGCCTAAAATAAATAATGGATTTATTGTGATGGTGTAGGCTATATTAAATGGAGGTGTTCCAAAGGTCCCCATCAGTTGCTTTTAGGCTATGCGTGGAAGCCAGGAGATGCAAAACATGTTTATATTAATTCACGATAAATGGCAGTTATTTGCATGACAATCACCTGCTGAGAAAATGTCATGACCACCACAGCCATAATAATATGCCATTTAGCAGACGCTGTTATCCAAAGCGACTTACAGTCATGCGTGCATCATTTTTTAATTATATTTATTTTGTATGGGTGGTCCCGGGGATTGAACCCACTACCTTGGCGTTACAAGCACCATGCTCTACCAGCTGAGCTACAGAGGACCACCATAGGTGTGAATACTTTCTGAAGGCACTATATGTCCACTTATGTAGTTACAAATGTAGGCTATTAATTTGAGTCAGTTTGTTGCTACAGCAAGAAAATAATCCTGCAGCAACAGGAAATGTGAATTATTATGTTGAATATAATTAATGGCCTTTTCTGTAGGGGTTGATACATTTTTCTAAGGGAAATTCAAGTCTGAAATTCAAAATTGGAAATTACAAACTTCAGAAGCCTTTTTAACCTCAAATATGCTACAAAAGATTTCCTGCAACAGGGTGATCAAATTAAGATTATATATCTGTACAGGACATAACAGGATGATCTTGTGTAAACCTTAAGAGGATGGATTATTTTAATAATTTTTCATGGGATTAGAGTTAGAGAATATCCCTCTTCAGATGACATTTCTTTCTTATTTTAGAACGTACATTTACATTTAAGTCATTTAGCAGACGCTCTTATCCAGAGCGATTTACAAATTGGTGCATTCAATTTAGGATAGCCAGTGGGACAACCACCCTTTATTTTTATTTTTTATGGGGTGCTGGGGGAGGGGGGCGGGGTAGAAGGAGTTCATTAAAATATTTTGTGGAGAGAGTCTGTGGGAGTCTGGTGAGCATGCACGCCATAGAATAACTGGGACATTTTCAGCTTCCAGGAATTGTGTACAGCCTAGGTAGTAGAGGTTTCATTAAGCCCTTACTGACGCATGGAAGTGCAGCATCATTATAAAGACTTATGAACACTTGTCTTGTCTGGAGAGAGAGAGAAAGAGAGAGAGAAGGAGAGAGAGAGAGAGTGAGAGTGAGAGTGAGAGTGAGAGAGAGAGAGAGAGAGAGAGAGAGAGAGAGAGAGAGAGAGAGAGAGAGAGAGAGAGAGAGAGAGAGAGAGAGAGAGAGAGAGAGAGAGAGAGAGAGAGACTCTTCTGTAGCCATTATCCAGTGAGTTATGTACCTGCAGCGCTGGGTGAAATTGATCCCATGATGGATGTCTGACAGGGGTCTCATCTTTTCCTCAGAAAACAGAGAAATCAATACAGTAGTGGGGGCCTCCCGCTGAAAGAAAGGATATTGTATAAAAGGAAATGAATGCCGTATTTCCAGGAGTTCAGATTTAGTGTTGAGAGTAGGAGATGTATGAGAATTAGTTAGCAGCAAGATGATAGTATCATTGATGTTATCATTTGTCAATGGATCCACAATAAAAGACCGGACGACTGATGGTTAGTGTGAAGGAGTGCTGGTTAAAGGACTAATTTATATCAGTGATCCCAATTGACAGAACAGGAATATGACATACGCTACTCTGGTCTCCCCCTGCTACAGCCACCTCTTAGCTCTCCCTGCTATAGCCACCTCTTATCTCCCCTTGCTATAGCCACCTCTTATCTCCCCCTGCTATAGCCACCTCTTATCTCCCCCTGCTATAGCCACCTCTTATCTCCCCCTGCTATAGACATATACTCTGGTCTCCCCCTGCTATAGCCACCTATTATCTCCCCCTGCTATAGCCACCTCTTATCTCCCCCCTGCTATAGCCACCTCTTATCTCCCCTGCTATAGCCACCTCTTATCTCCCCCTGCTATAACCACCTCTTATCTCCCCCTGCTATAGCCACCTCTTATCTCCCCCTGCTATAGCCACCTCTTATCTCCCCCTGCTATAGCCACCTCTTATCTCCCCCTGCTATAGCCACCTCTTATCTCCCCCTGCTATAGCCACCTCTTATCTCCCCCTGCTATAGCCACCTCTTATCTCCCCCTGCTATAGACATATACTCTGGTCTCCCCCTGCTATAGCCACCTATTATCTCCCCCTGCTATAGCCACCTCTTATCTCCCCCTGCTATAGCCACCTCTTATCTCCCCCTGCTATAGCCACCTCTTATCTCCCCCTGCTACAGCCACCTCTTATCTCCCCCTGCTATAGCCACCTCTTATCTCCCCCTGCTATAGACATATACTCTGGTCTCCCCCTGCTATAGCCACCTATGTTGTTATGACGTCATATCAGATCACCATCTTGTTAAATCCACAGGACAGAAGCACAATAGAAGGACAGCGTTCAATACCGCTTCAGAGAGCAAACGCTAATTGACATCTATTCTTAGTCTTATCGGCCGATGGCAGGGATATACAGTTGAAGTCGGAAGTTTACATACACCTTAGCCAAATACATTTAAACTCAGTGTTTCACAACTCCTGACATTTAATCCTAGTAAAGATTCCCTGTCTTAGGTCAGTTAGGATCACCACTTTATTTTAAGAATGTGAAATGTCAGAATAATAGTAGAGAGAATTATTTATTTCAGCTTTTATTTCTTTAATCACATTCCCAGTGGGTCAGAAGTTTACATACACTCAATTAGTATTTGGTAGCATTGCCTTTGAATTGTTTAACTTGGGTCAAACGTTTCGGGTAGCCTTCCACAAGTTTCCCACAATAAGTTGGGTGAATTTTGGCCAATTTCTTCTGACAGAGCTGGTGTCACTGAGTCAGGTTTGTAGGCCTCCTTGCTTGCATACGCTTTTTCAGTTCTGCCCACAAATGTTCTATAGGATTGAGGTCAGGGCTTCGTGATGACCACTCCAATATCTTGACTTTGTTGTCCTTAAGCCGTTTTACCACAACTTTGGAAGTATGCTTGGGGTCATTGTTCATTTGAAGACCCATTTGCGACCAAGCTTTAACTTCCTGACTGATGTCTTGAGATGTTGCTTCAATATATCCACATAATTTTCCTTCCTCATGATGCCATCTATTTTGTGAAGTGCACCAGTCCCTCCTGAAGCAAAGCACCCCCACAGCATGATGCTGCCACCCCCGTGCTTCACGGTTGGGATGGTGTTCTTCGGCTTGCAAGGAACCCCCTTTTTCCTCCAAACATAACGATGGTCATTATAGCCAAACAGTTCTATTTTTGTTTCATCAGACCAGAGGACATTTCTCCAAAAAGTATGATATTTGTCCCCATGTGCATTTGCAAACCGTAGTCAGGCTTTTTTATGGCGGTTTTGGAGCAATGGCTTCTTCCTTGCTGAGCGGCCTTTCAGGTTATGTCAATATAGGACTCGTTTTACTGTGGATATAAATACTTTTGTACCTGTTTCCTCCAGCATCTTCACAAGGTCCTTTGCTGTTGTTCTGGGATTGATTTGCACTTTTCGCACCAAAGTACGTTCATCTGTAGGAGACAGAACGCATTTCCTTCCTGAGCGGTATGACGGCTGCGTGGTCCCATGATGTTTATACTTGCGTACTATTGTTTGTACAGATGAACGTGGTACCTTCAGGCGTTTGGAAATTGCTCCCAAGGATGAACCAGATTTGTGGAGGTCTACAATGTTTTTTTGAGGTCTTGGCTGATTTTTTTTATTTTCCCATGATGTCAAGCAAAGAGGCACTGAGTTTGAAGGTAGGCCTTGAAATACATCCACAGGTACACCTCCAGTTCACTCAAATGATGTCAATTAGCCTATCAGAAGCTTCTAAAGCCATGACATCATTTTCTGGAATTTTCCAAGCTGTTTAAAGGCACAGTCAACTTAGTGTATGTAAACCTCTGACCCACTGGAATTGTGATACAGTGAATTATAAGTGAAATAATCTGTCTGTAAACAATTGTTGGAAAAAGTACTTGTGTCATGCACAAAGTAGATGTCCTAACCGACTTGCCAAAACACATACATTTGTGGAGTGGTTGAAAAACTAGTTTTAATGACTCCAACCTAAGTGTATGTAAACTTAATCTGTAACATTCCAAATGCGTGTCTTCAAATGCTCTTAGGGAATGTAGCTTATAGACCTTCCCACTGAGAGATTGTGGCCAATCAGTGATGCCTCATAATATATTATGCATCATACCTTTATCATATCACCTACTACATGTACCTCATTTGACACACACCTTTAACATAGAACTGTCTGACGGTCCACTTGTTCTGAAGGATATAACATTTATTTATTTATTCAACCGTGGTGAAAAACAATCTTCATCACTTCAACTAATTCCACTTCGCCGTCAACAGGTAGATTTTTGTGTGAAGTCGGGAGATCTTGAAAAAAATCTGTTAAGAGGTAATTTATTGAAGTTTGTTAATATGGTTCTGTGTGCCACTTCTCCTGTGGCTTTTAACATTATGCAGAACTAACAGCTGTAACATTAGATAAATTACAACTCCGGGCACACAACGTATTCTTGATCTATTTGAGGGCCTGTAATAACATTTGGTAATTGAAAAATGATCTGAATTGTTGAGAGCCGATGAAGTGCGTCTCTTCTACTGTAGGTACTTTGAACCAAAGTGTTGTTGTTGTTTTTTTCTATCGAGAAGGACTGAAGGACTGCATCAGAATACACTATCATTTTATTTCCATTGCTATGAGAAGTCAACTTATGGTAGGTAGACACAACTCATTGGCTACATTCGGTTTAGTACTCAAACATTACGGTCTACTGTACAATATTTTGATTAACTACATGATGCTGGGGTGTTCTCCCAATGCTGATCTAGGCCTCATATTTCACCTGAAGGGTTTCAGATTTCAGATACCACTCAGTCTCTTCTGCCATGACTCATTTTCAGCCTTCTATAATCTGCAAGGCTTTCTCCTCTCCTCTCTCTGCTTTCACTTTGTTGATGTGTCTTTCATGTGGTGTATTGTCAAACACTCAGTGGAAACTGAAACGCATTACACCATATGTTACTGCTGTAATTCATTACTACACTGTCTGCCTTCAAAAGAAGTGCAACAGATTGATCCCTCTGCTCTAAGCTCGGGCTGAAACAGGATTTCTGAAAGAAATGAATAGGGGTCTGAGAGCATATTACTTTACAGTACGTGATAATTATTTTCTGTTACCACCAAAGCGCTGAATGGTAAAAAGAGACAGTGTTTGATTCATCGAGGTCTTGAACACAAAGAATCACAGTCTATTTTGAAGCTTTAATGTTTGTGTCTCTGATGTATCCCTGTTGTCCTTATTCTACCGGAATACAGCTGTTACAGTAGATTGTTATGAGTACATTGAAGAAGACATTTGACATCAGTGAATCAGTGAATCAGTGAATACATCAGTGAATCAGTGAATACATCAGTGAATCAGTGAATACATCAGTGAATCAGTGAATGAGTGTTGGGATCTCTTAATAATTGGCGTGTTCTTAGGCAAGGCAGTGTTTCCTGGATTCCATGCAATCTCAGATAAAGAGGACGCCAGTGTAATGCGTGTGTGTGTGTGCGTGTGTGTATGTGTGCGTGTGCGTGTGCGCGTGCTTGTGTGTGTGTGCGTGTGTGTGTGGGGGGCCCTGGAGACAGATGAGTTGGATACCCACAGGTTGTGGGGCCCTTCTGCCTCCCCATCTGGTAGTTTTTAAAGCCATTGTTACTCTGTTACGTTTACAGGCCTATGAAATTTGGGTGAGAAAAATTGTGTAACACCGTATGACTGTAAAAGTCTCCAAGCATTCACAGGCAGATTTGTGATTGCTATACTTCCACTAGTGAGTGACTGCTATGTGGAAAAGCACAGCATAGCAGGTGTCACAAACCGTTAAAAGTCATTTGAATTTCACATCATCATTCTCAATGCTGTTGAACCATATGTAGGGTTGAATATTTTCCCGGTATTTTACAAATGTTCCATCCCGAGAACAAATCACTTTTCTCCAGGGTGACCCGGTATTTCCCGCCAAAAAACGGAAGCGTCATTCTACAGCATAAATATGTCTGGATTTATTTTGAGCTTTTAACGGCTTGAAAATTCCAGTCTGATGCTACCTGAGCATGATGAGCTAAACATTGTGTCATTATCCAATAGGCCTACCTAGCCTATAATATACACATTACGCACAAGTTACAGGTAGCTTAGTGGTTAAGGGCGGCAGGTAGCTTAGTGGTTAAGAGCGTTGTGCCAGTAACCGAAAGGTCGCTGGTTCTAATCCCCGAGCCGACTAGGTGAAAAATCTGTCGATGTGCCCTTGAGCAAGGCACTTAACCCTAATTGCTCCTGTAAGTCGCTCTGGATAAGAGCGTCTGCTAAATGACCAAAAAATAATAATAATAATAATAAAAAAAACATAAAAGCCCATAGATGTAGCTATGCTCTCTTGGGTAAATAAATGATACTAGCTCCAGTAGGCTAATCTTTTTGAGGGTGGACTGTATTACTGTACTGTATTGAATTATACTGTACTGTATTGAATTATACTGTACTACAGTACTGTATTAGACTGTATTACTGTCCTGTATTGAATTCTACTGTATTATATGACTGGAATTACACACCTCATTCAAACCATCAAGCTGGGAGAGAACAAAGATGGTGCAGGACATGCGGCCTACAAAGTTACAATACGTTTTGTTGTCCTTATCTTGATCAATGTAATGACATGCTTGAATAATACAGCACTAGAATAAGATGCAGACTGCTTTCACTTCTCTTCACAAAGATTGACTGGTTATGGGTCTGAATAAAGAACTGATATAACCTACCGCCATCACGCATTCTCTCTTCAAAAAAATTCCAGCAAGCTATTCTAGTCTATCTTTTCGTGGGACTCTAAGAGCTAAGGAACATTTTTTTGAGAACGGCGGTGCACAGGTGCGTATTGCACAAGAGACAGAGGCTGTACACTTATGCATAAACCATCATTCATTAAATATAACACTGCATTGAATGTACAGCGCCTTGCAAAAGTGTTCATCCCCCTTGCCGTTTTTCCTATTTTGTACATTACAACCTGTAATTTAAATTGATTTTTATTTGGATTTCATGTAATGGACATACACAAAATAGTCCAAATTGGTGAAGTGAAATGAAAAAAATAAATTGTTTCAAAAAATACTAAAAAATTAATAACGGAAGAGTGGTGCGTGCATATGTATTCACCCTCTTTGCTATGAAGCCCCTAAATAAGATCTGGTGCAACAAATTACCTTCAGAAGTCACATAATTAGTTAAATAAAGTCCACCTGTGTGCAATCTAAGTGTCACATGATCTGTCACATGATCTCAGTATATATACACCTGTTCTGAAAGGCGCCAGAGTCTGCAACACCACTAAGCAAGGGGCACCACCAAGCAAGAGGCACCATGAAGACCAAGGAGCTCTCCAAACAGGTCAGGGACAAAGTTGTGGATAATTCCAGATCAGGGTTGGGCTATAAAAAAATATCAGAAACTTTGAACATCCCACAGAGCACAATTATATCCATTATAAAAAAATTGAAAGAATATGGCACCACAACAAACCTGCCAAGAGAGGGCCGCCCACCAAAACTCACGGACTACGCAAGGAGGGCATTAATCAGAGAGGCAACAAAGAGACCAAAGATAACCCTAAAGAAGCTGCAAAGCTCCACAGCGGAGATTGGAGCATCTGTGTCACGACTTCCGCTGAGGCTGCCTCCCCTCCTTGTTCGGGCAGGCTTCGGCGTTCGTCGTCACCGGTTTACTAGTGTCACGATCGTTGAGAGACGGGTCAGACCAAGGTGCAGCGTGATATGCGTACATGTTTATTAAGACGAATAAACACTTGACAAAATAACAAAACAACGAAAACGTGAAGTCCTATGGACTATACACACAACAAGCCTAACAGGAACACAAACAAGATCCCACAACTAAGGTAGGCAACCAGGCTACCTAAGTATGATCCCCAATCAGAGACAACGAGCGACAGTTGCCTCTGATTGGGAATCACACCCGGCCAAACATAGAAATATAAAACTAGATCTAAACATAGATATACAATCACATAGATCTCAACTGAAACTCACACCCTGACCCAACCAACAAGAGTTATCTAGATCAGGGCGTGACAGTACCCCCCCCCCTCCCCCCAAAGGTGCGTACTCCGGCCGCACCAACCTGACTCATTAGGGGAGGGTCCGGGTGGGCATTCAGCCTCGGAGGCGGCTCCGGCTCCGGGCGTGACGACATCTCCCTCTCTGCCTCCCCGTTGCACCCCTGGTCTGGTCTGGACCTCGGCACGATGCTTCCCCTCTCCTTCCTCCCACGATAAACCAAGCCCTGTCTGGATCCTGGTGTGGGAGGCCCCGAACCTGGAGAGGGGCTGACGTCTGGATCGGCAATCCTCCCGCGATGCACCAAGCCCTGTCTGGACCCTGGTGTGGGAGGCCCCACCCCTGGAGAGGGGCTGACGTCTGGGCCTGGAGTGGAGACGCTGACCGGAGCTGAACTGGGACCGGTGGAGCGGACTGATCTGGCTCCGGAGTGGAGCCGCTGACCGGAGCTGGACTGCGCACCGGTGGAGCGGACTGCTCTGACTCCGGAGTGGAGCCGCTGAACGGAGCTGGACTGGGAACAAGCACCACTGGCTTGGCGCGAGAGGCAGGCACGGGCCGTGCCGGACTGGGAACACGCACCACTGGTCTGGTGCGAGGAGCAGGCACGGGTCGTGCCGGACTGGAGACACGCACCACTGGTTTGGTGTGGGGAGCAGGTACGGGCCATACTGGACTGGATACGCGCACCACTGGTTTGGTGCGAGGAGCAGGTACGGGGCTTACCGGGCTGGCAACACGCACCACTGGTTTGGTGCGGGGAACAGGTACAGGCCGTACAGGACTGGATACACGCACCACTGGTTTGGTGCGGGGAGCAGGTATGGGCCGTACTGGACTGGATATGCGCACCACTGGTTTGGTGCGAGGAGCAGGCACGGGCCGTGCCGGACTGGGAACACGCACCACTGGCTTGGCGCGAGAGGCAGGCACGGGCCGTGCCGGAATGGGAACACGCACCACTGGCTTGGTGCGAGAGGCAGGCACGGGGTTTACCGGGCTGGGAACTGACGTTGGAGATGTACGACTGTTCCAGTCCTTCTCTCTCCACCGCCAATCCTCCTCCAGTGAGGACTCCTTCGGGAACCCCACGAGTGAGGGAACAGAAATTCATCGTCGTCGTCTTCCTCCGACTCCTCTATGTAAAACTGCTCCCATTCCTGCTCCCATGGTTGTAGGGACTCCACCTGGATCCCCCACGGGTGCAATGGTCGGGGCTCTCCTCTCTCGATCCCCGACCACCCCTTTAGCCCCCCAAAAAAATTATATTGGGGCTGCCTCTCAGGCTCTCCTCGTGACCGGGACCTTCGGCTTCGCCGTTGATCGTCTCCTACCTGGGCTTCTTCCTTCGCCCAGGGTCCTTTATCGGCTACACTCTCCTTCTCCACCCTCATCCCTTTCAGGGCCTCTATATGCTTGGCCAGATCCTCTCTTATCTCCCTCCATATCCCGGAATACGGCTCCTCCTGGTCACGCTGCTTGGTCCATTGGTGGTGGGATCTTCTGTCACGATCGTTGAGAGACGGGTCAGACCAAGGTGCAGCGTGATATGCGTACATGTTTATTAAGATGAATAAACACTTGACAAAATAACAAAACAACAAAAACGTGAAGTCCTATGGACTATACACACAACAAGCCTAACAGGAACACAAACAAGATCCCACAACTAAGGTAGGCAACCAGGCTACCTAAGTATGATCCCCAATCAGAGACAACGAGTGACAGCTGCCTCTGATTGGGAATCACACCTGGCCAAACATAGAAATACAAAACTAGATCTAAACATAGATATACAATCACATAGATCTCAACTGAAACTCACACCCTGACCCAAACAACAAGAGTTCTCTTGGGCGTGACAACTAGCCACTGCCACTCCATATATCATCATTCCATTTGTCTTGTCTTGTTAATTACACACACCTGGTTCTTATCCCCTCATTTGTCCATGTTTAATTGTTCCCTCTGCCCACCTTGTCCTGGGTGATTGTTTATTCGTGAGAGTAGTGTAGCTCGGTGGAGTACATTGTTATTGCCGGGGTAGATATTTCCCCTGTGCCTGTTATTGTTGGAGCTACCGTTAACTTTTGTATTGCCAAGGTAGATTTTCCACTGTGCCTGTTTCGTTTGTCGCTATCCAGCGCTATTTGTGTATGGCGGAATAAACTCTGCATTCGGTGATTACCTTCCTGCGCCTGACTCCTTCTATCACACTCATCACAGAATCACCCACCCCACTATGGAGTCAGCGGGAGAAGAGCGCATGCCTGGAGTCATGGCACGGGTCCAGGAGCATTCCACAATGCTGGCCAGCTTGGGGGAAGCGATGGATCGGGTTCTTCAGGTCGCCTGGAGAGGAGAGGACCCGATCTGTCGAGACCAGCTGGCCAACCGGATCCAGCCACTTACACCCCAGCACCCGGAGGGATCCAGATATCCCGACCACGGGCGTTCAACGGGACGGCGGCGCTCTGCCAAGGATTCCTCCTCCAACTGGAGCTTTACTTCTCCAGCATCAGGCCGGCACCATCGGAGCGGGAGAAGGTGTTCGTCCTCGTTTCCTGCCTCTCAGGTAAAGCCCTGGAGTGGGCCAAAGCGGTTTGGAACGAAGGAGGAGCCACGTTGAAGGCTACGGGGAGTTCGCTTGCCTCTTTCATGCGTTCTTCGATCACTCGCCCGAGGGTCGAGAGGCGGGCGAGCGGCTGGTCCACCTGAGGCAGGGGACGAGGACTGCGCAGCACTTCGCATTGGAGTTTCGGACTCTGGCAGCGGGGTCCGGGTGGAACGAGCGGGCCCTGATCGACCATTTCCGGTGCCATCTGCAGGAGGACGTCCGACGGGAGCTAGCCTGCCGGGACACCATGTTGTCTTTCACAAAACTGGTGGACATGGCCATCCATTTGGACAACCTGCTGGCAGCCAGAGGACGTCCTGGTAGGGGTCTGCCCGTTTCCACCCCGGACGACTCGGATCCCGAGCTGATGGAGCTGGGTGGAGCCGCCGTCCAAGAGAGCGGAGGATGACAGCGACAGTGCCACTCTGGTGGCACGAAGGGACAGTACACCACACGTCGTATTCAACGCTCTTTTGGGCCTGGAGGCGGCAGGCAGGGCACTCTCGCATCACCCCAGGTATCGAACACCGACACTCGCTCAGAGCCCTCTGCTGCGCACTGTACCCTACCTATCCACTTTCCCAATCACATGGTAGTTCCCCAGTGCAAGGCTCTAGTCGATTCAGGCGCAGCTGGGAATATTATGGACAGGGCATTCTCACGCCGTCAAGGCATTTAATTGGTTCCCCTATCCATTCCACTCCCCATCAGAACACTTGATAGTCGACCAGTAGGGTCCGGGTTTGTAAAGGAAGTCACTGTACCAGTCACCATGATCACCCAGGAGACTCATTGTGAGCAGGTTACTTTTGCGACTATTTTCGACTTTTTCGATTACTATTGGCTAGCACTCCACAACCCCACCTTCTCATGGCCGCAGAGGGTTCTCACGGGGTGGTCGCGAGAGTGTCAGGGTAGGTGTCTAGGTGTTTCCGTTGGTTCAACCACGGTGGAAAGTACAGACGGTACCGCCACCGTGCACATTCCCCATGAATACCATGATCTGGCGCACGCGTTTTCTAAGACACAGGCGACAAAATTACCACCTCATCGGGCAGGGGATTGTGTGATAAACCTTTGGGTAGATGCTGTACCTCCCAGAAGTCATGTGTACCCCCTGTCGCAGGCATACGTCACCGAGTCCCTGGGCCAGGGGTATTTACGTACCTCCACTTCACCCGCCTCCTCAAGTTTCTTCTTTGTGAAGAAGAAAGAAGGCGGTCTGCACCTGTGCATTGATTATTGATCACTGAACAAGGAGACTATATGATTTAGTTATCATCTCTCCCTCATTCCTTCAGTGATTGAGTCAATGCATGGGGTGCTGTCACGATCGTTATATGGAGTAGACCAAGGCGCAGCGTGATGAACGAACATATTTATTATCTTCAGTGATAATACAAAAACAACAAACAACAAACGATACGTGCAGTCCTAAGGTTAACTCAAACACGGAACAAACCAAACGGAAACAAGATCCCACAAACACGAATGGAAAACAGACTGTTTAAATATGGTTCCCAATCAGAGACAACCAGCCACAGCTGACACTCGTTGCCTCTGATTGAGAACCACACTGGCCAACATAGAAATACAATACTAGAACACGACATAGAAACACAGACACATAGAAACTACACACCCTGGCTCAAAATATAGAGTCCCCAGAGCCAGGGTGTGACAGTACCCCCCCCCAAAGGCGCGGACTGCGACCGCGCCTCAACAAAACCCAAACAGGGGAGGGCTGGGTGGGCATTCCTCCTTGGAGGCGGTTCCGGCTCCGGGCTTGCCCACCACCCTCCAATAATCCCCCCGTAACGCCCCTGGTCCGGTCTGGCCCCGCTGGCTGGAGCTGGACTGGACATCGAAGGAGCGGATTGCTTAAGCTCCGTTGTGGAGCAGTTGACCGGTACCTGATCAGGCACCGGTGACCCAGGCACGGGTTGTGCCGGACTGACGACGCGCACCCCTGGCTTGGTGCGTGGAGCAGGAACGGACCGGACCGGGCTGACGATGCGCACCCCTGGCTTGGTGCGTGGAGCAGCAACGGGCCGGACCGGGCTGACGATACGCACCCCTGGCTTGGTGCGTGGAGCAGGAACGGGCCTTACCAGGCTGACGACTCGCACCCCTGGCTTGGTGCGAGTAACAGGAACAGGCCGGGCCGGGCTGGCGACGCGCACCGTAGGCTTGGTGCGAGTGGCAGGAACAGGCCGGGTCGGGCTGAAAACGCGCACCGTAGGTTTGGTGCGAGTGGCAGGAACAGGCCGGGCCGGGCTGGCGACGCGCACCGTAGGTTTGGTGCGAGTGGCAGGAACAGGCCGGGCCGGGCTGGCGACGCGCACCGTAGGCTTGGTGCGAGTGGCAGGAACAGGCTGGGCCGGGCTGGCGACGCGCACCGTAGGTTTGGTGCGAGTGGCAGGAACAGGCCGGGCCGGGCTGGCAATGCGCACCGTAGGCTTGGTGCGAGTGGCAGGAACAGGCCGGGCCGGGCTGGCGACGCGCACCGTAGGCTTGGTGCGAGTGGCAGGAACAGGCCGGGCTGGCGACGCGCACCGTAGGTTTGGTGCGAGTGGCAGGAACAGGCCGGGCCGGGCTGGCGACGCGCACCGTAGGCTTGGTGCGAGTGGCAGGAACAGGCCGGGCCGGGCTGGCGACGCACACCGTAGGCTTGGTGCGGGGAGCAGGAACAGGCCGGGCTGGCGACGCGCACCGTAGGCTTGGTGCGAGGGGCAGGAACAGGCCGGGCCGGGCTGGCGACGCACACCGTAGGCTTGGTGCGGGGAGCAGGAACAGGCCGTGCCGGGCTGGCGACGCACACCGTAGGCTTGGTGCGGGGAGCAGGAACAGGCCGGGCTGGTGACGCGCACCGTAGGCTTGGTGCGAGGGGCAGGAACAGGCCGGGCCGGGCTGGCGACGCACACCGTAGGCTTGGTGCGGGGAGCAGGAACAGGCCGGGCCGTGCTTGCGACGCACACCGTAGGCTTGGTGCGGGGAGCAGGAACAGGCCGGGCCGGGCTTGCGACGCACACCGTAGGCTTGGTGCGGGGAGCAGGAACAGGCCGGGCCGGGCTGGCAATGCGCACCGTAGGCTTGGTGCGAGTGGCAGGAACAGGCCGGGCCGGGCTGGCGACGCGCACCGTAGGCTTGGTGCGAGTGGCAGGAACAGGCCGGGCTGGCGACGCGCACCGTAGGTTTGGTGCGAGTGGCAGGAACAGGCCGGGCCGGGCTGGCGACGCGCACCGTAGGCTTGGTGCGAGTGGCAGGAACAGGCCGGGCCGGGCTGGCGACGCACACCGTAGGCTTGGTGCGGGGAGCAGGAACAGGCCGGGCTGGCGACGCGCACCGTAGGCTTGGTGCGAGGGGCAGGAACAGGCCGGGCCGGGCTGGCCACGCACACCGTAGGCTTGGTGCGGGGAGCAGGAACAGGCCGGGCCGGGCTGGCGACGCACACCGTAGGCTTGGTGCGGGGAGCAGGAACAGGCCGGGCTGGTGACGCGCACCGTAGGCTTGGTGCGAGGGGCAGGAACAGGCCGGGCCGGGCTGGCGACGCACACCGTAGGCTTGGTGCGGGAGCAGGAACAGGCCGGGCCGTGCTTGCGACGCACACCGTAGGCTTGGTGCGGGGAGCAGGAACAGGCCGGGCCGGGCTGGCGACGCACACCGTAGGCTTGGTGCGGGGAGCAGGAACAGGCCGGGCCGGGCTGGCAATGCACACCGTAGGCTTGGTGCGGGGAGCAGGAACAGGCCGGGCTGGGCTGGCGACGCGCACCGTAGGCTTGGTGCGAGGGGCAGGAACAGGCCGGGCCGGGCTGGCGACGCACACCGTAGGCTTGGTGCGGGGAGCAGGAACATGCCGGGCCGGGCTGGCGACGCGCACCATAGCTTTGGTGCGAGTGGCAGGAACAGGCCGGGCCGGGCTGGCGACGCGCACCCTAGGCTTGGTGCGAGGGGCAGGAACAGGTCGGGCCGGACTGGCGACGCGCACCATTAACTTAGTGCGGGGAGCAGGAACGGGCCGGACCGGACTGGTGACGCACACCACTTGCTTGGTGTGAGGAGCGGGACTGGGTTTCGTCATAACCCTCCGCTCCCTCAGCTGCCTACCTAGTTCCTCTCGCCGTGCCTCTATTCTCACCTTCTCCCTTATCGCCTCCAGTAACTCTACCCTCTGCACCACTAACTCCTGCTCCCTCTGCGCCAATAGCCCCCTTAACCTGGTGGCCTCCTCACCTAACCTCCTACTACGCCCTGTAGCTGCCTCCTGCTGCCCCGTCGCCCATGCCGTATGCCCCCCCCTAAAAAATGTTTGTGGTTGCCTCTCGTCCGTCCGACGACGACACTGTTGACGCCGTTGCTCCTCTCTCCGTCGCGCCTCTACCGTCTCACTCCATGGACGGCGATCCATCCCGGCCTGGATTTCCTCCCAGGTCCAGGACCCCTGCCCGTCCAATATTTGCTCCCACGTCCAGGCTGCCTGCTCCTGGACACGCTGCTTGGTCCTGGTATGGTGGGATCTTCTGTCACGATCGTTATATGGAGTAGACCAAGGCGCAGCGTGATGAACGAACATATTTATTATCTTCAGTGATAATACAAAAACAACAAACAACAAACGATACGTGCAGTCCTAAGGTTAACTCAAACACGGAACAAACCAAACGAAAACAAGATCCCACAAACACGAATGGAAAACAGACTGTTTAAATATGGTTCCCAATCAGAGACAACCAGCCACAGCTGACACTCGTTGCCTCTGATTGAGAACCACACTGGCCAACATAGAAATACAATACTAGAACACGACATAGAAACACAGACACATAGAAACTACACACCCTGGCTCAAAATATAGAGTCCCCAGAGCCAGGGTGTGACAGGTGCACTTCTTCACAAAATTAGATCTCAGGAGTGCGTACAACCTCGTACGTATCCGAGAGGGAGATGAGTGGAAGACAGCATTCAGCACAACCACGGGGCATTATGAATACCTGGTGATGCCCTACGGTTTGATGAATGCTCCATCCGTCTTCCAGTCCTTTGTGAACGAGGTTTTTCGGGACATGCTTTGTCGCGGTGTGGTGGTCTACATCGATGACATCCTGGTGTATTCTGCTACGCGCACCGAGCATGTGTCCCTGGTTCGCAAAGTGCTGGCCCGACTGTTGGAAAATGACCTTTATGGCAAGGTAGAGAAGTAAATGTTTTTCCAGCACTCCGTCTCCTTCCTCGGATACCACATTACCACCTCAGGTGTGGAGATGGAGGGAGATCGCATTTCAGCCGTGTGTAATTGGCAGACTCCAACCACGGTTAAGGAGGTGCAGCGCTTCCTTGGCTTTGCCAACTACTATCAGAGGTTTATCTGGGGCTTTGGCAAGGTCGCAGCTCCCATTACATCCCTGTTGAAGGGTGGGCCGTCCCGGCTCCGCTGGTCTGCTGAGACTGACCTGGCCTTCAGCAAACTGCGGCGTCTGTTCACCTCAGCCCTGGTACTGGCCCACCCCAAATCCATCACTACCGTTCGTAGCGGAGGTGGATGCATCCAAGGTAGGGATAGGTGCTGTCCTGTCTCAACGCTCGGGCACGCCACCCAACCTCCGCCCCTGTGCCTTCTTCTCAAAGAAGCTCAACCCGGCGGAGCAGAACTACGACATTGGTGATCGGGAGCTGTTGGCTATTGTCCAAGCTTTGACCGTGTGGAGGCATTGGCTCGAAGGGGCGAAGCACCCTTTCCTCGTCTGGACGGACCACAGTAACCTGGAGTACATCCGGGCAGCGAGGAGGCCCTATTCTTCACCCGGTTTGATTTTACACTGTCATATATTCCGGGAACGAAGAACGTGAAGGCAGACGCACTGTCCCGGCTGTATGACACAGAGGAGAGGCCCAAAGACAACACTCCCATACTCCCGGCCTCCTGCATTGTGGCGCCGGTAGTATGGGCGATGGACATGGATATAGAGCAGGCATTACGCACAGATCCATCTCCACCTCAGTGTCCAGCTGGGCTGCGGTACGTGCCTGCTCTTATCCGTGATCGTCTAATCTACTGGGCACACACGTCACCCTCCTCTGGTCACCCAGGTATCGGTCGTACAGTGCGCTGCCTGACCGGAAAGCACTGGTAGCCTACCTTGGCTAAGGACGTGAGGGTGTACGTCTCCTCCTGCTCGGTGTGCGCCCAGAGTAAGGCACCTAGGCACCTCCCAGCGGGTAAGTTACAACCTTTACCAGTTCCACAATGACCATGGTCTCACTTAAGTGTTGATTTTTTGACTGATCTTCCCCTCTCCCAAGGTAACACCACCATCCTGGTCATTGTGGACCGCTTTTC
The DNA here is from genome assembly GCF_020615455.1 of Coregonus clupeaformis. NCBI lineage: Eukaryota > Metazoa > Chordata > Actinopteri > Salmoniformes > Salmonidae > Coregonus > Coregonus clupeaformis. The sequence goes on along the minus strand of NC_059208.1, from coordinate 57,761,072 downwards.
CAAGTCCTGCCGCCTCCTTCCTCTGCCCGGTCTCCCCACGGCCCTGCAAACTGCGGAGGCCCCGTTTACTCACATCTTCTGGCACTACGGGGTACCAGAGGATATAGTGTCCGACCGAGGTCCCCAGTTCACGTCCAAGGTCTGGAAGGCATTCATGGAACGCCTGGGGGTCTTGGTCAGCCTGAACTCTGGGTTCCACCCCGAGTCAAATGGGCAAGTGGAACGGGTAAATCAGGATGTGGGTAGGTTCTGCGGTCATACTGCCAGGACCGGCCTAGGGGAGTGGAATATGCCCAGAACTCTCTCCGCCACTCCTCTACCTACCTAACACCATTTCAATGTGTTTTAGCTTACCAACCGGTTCTGGCACCGTGCCACCGTGGCACCAGAGCCAGACCGAGGCTCCTGCAGTGGATGACTGGTTTCAGCGCACAGAGGAGACGTGGGACGCTGCCCACGTTCACCTCCAGTGCGCTGTGCGTTGCCAGAAGGCCAACGCTGACCGCCACCACAGTGAGGCCCCGGTCTTCGTACCGGGGGATCGGGTCTGGCTCTCGACCCGGAATCTGCCCCTCCGCCTGCCCTGCCGGAAGCTGAGCCCGCAGTCCTGAGGAGAATCAATGAGGTCACTTATAGGTTATTACTTCCCCCTGATTACCGTATTAACCCCTCAATTCATGTGTCTCTCCTCAGGCCGGTGGTGGTTGGTCCGCTCCAGGAGTCTGAGGTGCGGGAGGTTCCTCCACCTCCTCTGGACATCGAGGGGGCCCCGGCGTACTCTGTCCGTTCCATCCTGGATTCGAGGCGTCGGGTGGGGGGCCTTCAGTACCTCGTGGAGTGGGAGGCGAACGGTCTGGAGGAACGGTACTTTGTCCCGGTGAGGGATATCCTCGATCCTTCCCTGTTGCGGGATTTCCACCTTCGCCATCTGGCTCGCCCTGCTCTGCGTCCTCCTGGCCATCCCCGAGGCCGGGGTTGGCGCGCTGCTGGAGCTGCGCGTCAAGTGGGGGGTACTGTCACGACTTCCGCCGAGGCTGCCTCCCCTCCTTGTTCGGGCAGGCTTCGGCGTTCGTCGTCACCGGCTTACTAGCCACTGCCGCTCCATATATCATCATCCCATTTGTCTTGTCTTGTTAATTACACACACCTGGTTCTTATCTCCTCATTAGTCTGTGTATAAGTGTTCCCTCTGCCCCCCTTGTCCTTGTGGATGATTGTTTATTCGTGAGAGTAGTGGAGCTCGGTGGAGCTACTCGTATATTGTTATTGCCGGGGTAGATATTTCCCCTGTGCCTGTTATTGTTGGAGCTACCGTTACCTTGTATTGCCAGGGTAGATTTTCCCCTGTGCCTGTTTCGTTTGTTGCTGTCCAGCGCTATTTGTGTACGATGGAATAAACTCTGCATTCAGAGATTACCCTCCTGCGCCTGACTCCTTCTATCACACTCATCATAATCTGTCCATAGGACCACTTTAAGCCGTACACTCCACCGAGCTGGGCTTTACGGAAGAGTGGCCATAAAAAAGCCATTGCTTAAAGAAAAAAATAAGCAAACACATTTGGTGTTCACCAAAAGGCATGAGGGAGACTCCCCAAACATATGAAAGAAGGTACTCTAGCATTTTGCTTTTTGGCCATTAAGGAAAACGCTATATCTGGCGCAAACCCAATACCTCTCATTACCCCGAGAACACCACCACAGCATGATGCTGCCACCACCATGCTTCACTGAGGGGATGTTTTTCATCTGCAGGGACTGGGAAACTGGTCAGAATTGAAGGAATGATGGATGGCGCTAAATACAGGGAAATTCTTGAGGGAAACCTGTTTCAGTCTTCCAGAGATTTGAGACTGGGACAGAGGTTTACCTTCCAGCAGGACAATGACCCTAAGCATACTGCTAAAGCAACACTTGAGTGGTTTAAGGGGAAACATTTAAATGTCTTGGAATGACCTAGTCAATGCCCAGACCTCAATCCAATTGAGAAGTTGTGTTATGACTTAAAGATTGATGTACACCAGCATGACCCATCCAACTTGAAAGAGCTGGAGCAAATTTGTCTTGAAGAACGGGCAAAAATGCCAAACGTATAGAGACATACCCCAAGAGACTTGCAGCTGTAATTGCTGCAAAATGTGGCTCTACAAGGTATTGACTTTGAGGGGTTGAATAGTTATGCACGCTTAAGTTTTCTGTTTTTTTTGTCTTATTTCTTGTTTGTTTCACAATAAAAAATATTTTGCATCTTCAAAGTCTCGTCATGTTGTGTAAATCAAATGATACAAACCCCCCCAAAAAAATCAATTTTCATTCCAGGTTGTAAGGCAACAAAACAGGAAAAATGCCAAGGGGGGTGAATACTTTCGCAAGCAACTGTATCACACGAAAGGGGTAGACTAGGACATCTATATGAAAAGGGATGATCTATGTTGGATGAAATTTGAATGGAATTGATGGAGAGAGAAAGACTGTGAGAGCGGGCTTCCGTAGCAACTACATTCGAGTGATAGGTTGCAATAAATAAAAACATCTAACGTTCAATTAAAAAATTAGGTGACCCCGAAAGCCAGATGGAGACGTGTAAATTAGACACGCATTCAGTCCTTATATTATTGCAGCACAGGCTGTGCTGCAGGAAATGTAAGCCGACCTGTCACAAGAAAAAAAAAGTGACCATGATGAAATGATACATGCATTGTGAACTGAGCGCCATACTGAGTTGCGTTGTCTGTCCCCACCCTAAGCGTTGATGATTGATCATGCAGATAGCAGAGAGAAGGCCGTAGAGAAGAAAGATTTAGACATATCATATAGTTTAACAGTTCCATTTCACGTCATGCTATTCATAGAAATAACTCATTATAATCGACTGGTTTCTTGCAGTTATTTATCCTGGGGAAAAGGGAGTGGGTTTGGGTGGGAAATCTCGGTATATCTCCGTAACCAGTTTCCCGGTATTCAACCCTAGTCCACAGTATGTCAATCTTCCACTCTCTTCCAAAACAGAATATTCAACAATTTATATCTTGACTGTCCGTTTTCCATCCAAAGAACAATGTTTTGTTCGCTGTGAGAGATGACATGAGTTTGCATAATAAGTGATGACGCAAAATGATTTCATTGCAATATGTCAAAATAGTGATGTTTAACTGTTGATGTTGTTTGTCACCAAAGCTGAGATATCAGTTACATGCCCCCCCACATTCTGAAATAGCATTTTTGTCCCCCACCCCCCCCAGTTTTTTTATTGTAATGTGATACAAAACATGTGTGCTTTAGGACCATGCGGACACCTCCAAGCGGCTGGGTAGGCTCTTTGGAGTGTTTATCCGACTGGATTAAAAAAATAAATATATAAATATAATTGTCCCCCCCCGCCCCCACTTCTAAAACCAAAGTTGCGCCCCTGGGTGTGTGCGAGTGTGTGAGTGTGTGAGTGTGCGAGTGTGCGAGTGTGCGAGTGTGCGAATGTGCGAATGTGCGAGTGTGCGAGTGTGCGAGTGTGCGAGTGTGTGAGTGTGTGAGTGTGCGAGTGTGTGAGTGTTGTAGCATTGGTACGTTCCTTCAGCTCTAGATTTATGCAGTGTTTACAGTGAAGCAGATGGTTCAGTGTGCTCTGCTGATGCTGCCTGCTGTTTACCAGGGGGCCAGGGATGGAACTCTGTCAAATAGATTCCTCTTCAACAGAATAGGCAGTAAAATTTAACAAAATAATAACATATTTCTCTTCATAAATTTATTTTCTACATGATATCTTGATTACTTCATAGATCCTGGATTGTCTGAACTACTCTGGATCTAGTGGACATCCTAAACAGATGGTATTGGACAGCGCAGATTCGTGAAAAGGTGATGAGTAATGAAGAGAAAAACAAAAGATGAACAATAGTGAAAACATTCTCACAGATTACATTGACAGGGATTTAGGGCTGAGACATCTGGCTCCGTAATGTTTTTTTGTCTCTCTTTTTTTTTTTTTTTTATGATTAGAAAACTCGAATCAGCCTCCATCAAGTCCTGCTCGATTTATTCCAGAAATCTGGCTCAAGCTTTTATGTCTTTACACGCACAACTGTGCTCTCTCCGGGCCGGCTCTCTGACGTGGCATATCTGACTGTCTGTGCATCGTAACAATGTGTGTCCTATTTGAGAGGCCGTTCAGTAACATGCCATCTGTGTTAAGACTTGTACTGTAATTGTGTGATTAACATTGGGAGGAACATCACACACTCTGGCTGACGGATTTGGGCAGTGCTATCAGCATGGGGATCCGCCTCTCTGCGTTGACTTTGAAGTATAACTCTGCAAACACAGAGTTGCATCTCCGCGCCCTTTTCCAGAGATAATAGAAGACAAGAGAATGCAAGGCGTCCCAGTTGTGTCCAACACACGTTTACATCCATCAAAACATTTAAGAAGGAAAGTGTAGCGGCTGTTGTGATATCAATTCATGGTCCTGGAGTAATGTAAAACTGTAATGCCCGTGCTAGAGTCAGTATGATAAAATTATGATTGTCCATGGCAGGCATCCAAGCGGTGAGCAGAATCATTAAAGCATCAGAAAGGCACTATGGGATATGAAATATTCAAAAAGTGACTCAACCTCAGATTGATCGAACAATAACAAAAGGACATGGATAATTAAAAAAAACAAGTCACACTAAATATAAATTTAATGACGTGAAAGCAAACAAGCCGAAACCCCCTGTCTTATAGTTTATGGTAAACCTCTTGATGTAAATCTCTGTGTTTAATTGTTTTGGAACAATTTAAATATACATCAGCATCTGAAGGGCCATTAGGGAGAGTGAACACTCTGCAATCACCAATGTAATTACTGATCTTACACAAATGGCTTTTACGAGGTGATTGAACAGTTTGTCCAGCAGCAAAACTTTATGATTAATTGAGATGCTTGTTGCTAGCTGCACTTAGAATATGTATTTAAAAGCAAAAGTGTTACACAACCATCACACCATCATAGTTTATGCACATTAAAAAAATACATGATAATAAGTTGCTGTTTAAATCTTATCCCCTAATGTGCCTGGATTAAAAGTTCAATAAGGATGCTAGGAGGACTAAGGGATAATGCATAATACGGAAGCAGCTAGTACTTAGTACTCAGGGCTTCTACAGACTGATGTATTGTTTTAGAGAGGTGATCATCGAGCTTCTACAGACTGATGTATTGTTTTAGAGAGGTGATCATCGAGCTTCTACAGACTGATGTATTGTTTTAGAGAGGTGATCATCGAGCTTCTACAGACTGATGTATTGTTTTAGAGAGGTGATCATCGAGCTTCTACAGACTGATGTATTGTTTTAGAGAGGTGATCATCGAGCTTCTACAGACTGATGTATTGTTTTAGAGAGGTGATCATCGAGCTTCTACAGACTGATGTATTGTTTTAGAGAGGTGATCATCGAGCTTCCACAGACTGATGTATTGTATTAGAGAGGTGATCATCGAGCTTCCACAGACTGATGTATTGTATTAGAGAGGTGATCATCGAGCTTCCACAGACTGATGTATTGTATTAGAGAGGTGATCATCGAGCTTCCACAGACTGATGTATTGTATTAGAGAGGTGATCATCGAGCTTCCACAGACTGATATATTGTTTTAGAGAGGTGATCATCGAGCTTCTACAGACTGATGTATTGTATTAGAGAGGTGATCATCGAGCTTCTACAGACTGATGTATTGAATTAGAGAGGTGATCATCGAGCTTCTACAGACTGATGTATTGTTTTAGAGAGGTGATCATCGAGCTTCTACAGACTGATGTATTGTATTAGAGAGGTGATCATCGAGCTTCCACAGACTGATGCATTGTTTTAGAGAAGTGATCATCGAGCTTCCACAGACTGATGTATTGTATTAGAGAGGTGATCATCGAGCTTCCACAGACTGATGTATTGTTTTAGAGAGGTGATCATCGAGCTTCTACAGACTGATGTATTGTATTAGAGAGGTGATCATCGAGCTTCTACAGACTGATGTATTGTTTTAGAGAGGTGATCATCGAGCTTCTACAGACTGATGTATTGTATTAGAGAGGTGATCATCGAGCTTCCACAGACTGATGCATTGTTTTAGAGAAGTGATCATCGAGCTTCTACAGACTGATGTATTGTATTAGAGAGGTGATCATCGAGCTTCCACAGTCCCTATTCTCAGTTTAGCTGTTACTACAGCAGCAATTATTTAGTGATTGAAGTTATTTCAGTGATTCATTTGTTTAGCATTAGTGTACGCCAATGAATTATCACACAGCCAGTCTTTATTGCACACTGTTGTATTTTTACATGGTATGACATTAACCCACAGTGTGAAAGGTGGCATAGCTGGGGCTATTGATGGTGTTTTGATTGAAGGCAGTACTATGTACAGGACTACAGTGTTATTACCAGGCCAAGCCCCAGTGGATTAAACTCTGTCAGCCCACTTTTAGAATGTTGAAGTTACTTGATGGCTAGGCACTTGTTTTTTTTCTTCATTTTAGTGTTTCTGTTTTAACCCTAACCCAAACCTTAACCCTAACCTTAAGCACTCAGAATGAATGCCTTAACTTAACCAAAACCTGAACACTATTTCAGAATTAATGCCTAAACTTAATCGTCTAGGTTAGTTTCAATTTTACTGTTGCACAGTTTGACTGATGGAGAACTAGACAGAACTAGTTCCTAGACAGAATAATAATAATATATTATGCCATTTAGCAGACGCTTTTATCCAAAGCGACTTACAGTAATGTGTGCATACATTTTTACTCATGGGTGGTCCCGGGGATCGAATCCACTACCCTGGCGTTACAAGTGCCATGCTCTACCATTTGATCTACAGAGGACCAGAACTTGACAGAACTACACTGAACTACAGAGAACTAGACCGAACTAGACAGAACTACACAGAACTAGACTGAACTAGACAGAACTAGACAGAACTAGTTCCTAGACAGAACTACAAAGAACTATACAGAACAAGACTGAACTAGACAGAACCAGACAGAACTAGACCAAACTAGATCAAACTAGTTCCTAGACAGAAATTGACAGACCTGTACAGAACTAGACAGAACTAGACAGAACTAGTTCCTAGACAGAACTGTACAGAACTATACAGAACTAGTTCCTAGACATATCTGGACAGAACTAGACATATCTAGACAGTACTAGTTCCTAGACAGAACTTCACAGAAATAGACAGAAATAGACAGAACTAGAAATAAATAGACAGAACTAGACAGAACTAGACAGAACTAGAAAGAACTAGACAGAAGTAGACATATCTAGACAGACCTACAGTGCCCTCTTGAATTATTGGCACCCTAGGCAAATATGAACAAAAAAGGCTGTGAAAAAATGTAATTACCTTACACACAAAATATCAAATGAATCTAACCTTTAATACAGTGAAAATTGATCAAAGACCAAAAACATGTATACTATTATTTTATTAAAAAACATGCATGTCACAATTATTGGCACCCCTGCATTTAGTACTTTGTGCACCCTCCCTTTGCCAAGATAACAGCTCTGAGACGTCTCCTATAATGATGAGGTGGGAAAACACACCATCCCTTTTCCAAGATAACAGCTCTGAGACGTCTCCTAGAATGATGAGGTGGGAAAACACACCATCCCTTTTCCAAGATAACAGCTCTGAGACGTCTCCTATAATGATGAGGTGGGAAAACACACCCTCCCTTTTCCAAGATAACAGCTCTGAGACGTCTCCTATAATGATGAGGTGGGAGAACACACCCTCCCTTTGCCAAGATAACAGCTCTGAGACGTCTCCTATAATGATGAGGTGGGAGAACACACCATCCCTTTTCCAAGATAACAGCTCTGAGACGTCTCCTATAATGATGAGGTGGGAAAACACACCATCCCTTTGCCAAGATAACAGCTCTGAGACGTCTCCTATAATGATGAGGTGGGAGAACACACCATCCCTTTTCCAAGATAACAGCTCTGAGACGTCTCCTATAATGATGAGGTGGGAAAACACACCATCCCTTTTCCAAGATAACAGCTCTGAGACGTCTCCTAGAATGATGAGGTGGGAAAACACACCATCCCTTTGCCAAGATAACAGCTCTGAGACGTCTCCTAGAATGATGAGGTGGGAGAACACACCATCCCTTTTCCAAGATAACAGCTCTGAGACGTCTCCTATAATGATGAGGTGGGAAAACACACCATCCCTTTTCCAAGATAACAGCTCTGAGACGTCTCCTATAATGATGAGGTGGGAAAACACACCCTCCCTTTTCCAAGATAACAGCTCTGAGACGTCTCCTATAATGATGAGGTGGGAAAACACACCATCCCTTTTCCAAGATAACAGCTCTGAGACGTCTCCTATAATGATGAGGTGGGAAAACACACCATCCCTTTGCCAAGATAACAGCTCTGAGACGTCTCCTATAATGATGAGGTGGGAAAACACACCATCCCTTTTCCAAGATAACAGCTCTGAGACGTCTCCTATAATGATGAGGTGGGAAAACACACCATCCCTTTTCCAAGATAACAGCTCTGAGACGTCTCCTATAATGATGAGGTGGGAAAACACACCATCCCTTTGCCAAGATAACAGCTCTGAGACGTCTCCTATAATGATGAGGTGGGGAAACACACCATCCCTTTTCCAAGATAACAGCTCTGAGACGTCTCCTATAATGATGAGGTGGGAAAACACACCATCCCTTTTCCAAGATAACAGCTCTGAGACGTCTCCTATAATGATGAGGTGGGAAAACACACCATCCCTTTTCCAAGATAACAGCTCTGAGACGTCTCCTATAATGATGAGGTGGGAAAACACACCATCCCTTTTCCAAGATAACAGCTCTGAGTCATCTCCTATAATGATGAGGTGGGAAAACACACCATCCCTTTTCCAAGATAACAGCTCTGAGACGTCTCCTATAATGATGAGGTGGGAAAACACACCATCCCTTTTCCAAGATAACAGCTCTGAGACGTCTCCTATAATGATGAGGTGGGAAAACACACCATCCCTTTGCCAAGATAACAGCTCTGAGACGTCTCCTATAATGATGAGGTGGGAAAACACACCATCCCTTTTCCAAGATAACAGCTCTGAGACGTCTCCTATAATGATGAGGTGGGAAAACACACCATCCCTTTGCCAAGATAACAGCTCTGAGTCATCTCCTATAATGATGAGGTGGGAAAACACACCATCCCTTTGCCAAGATAACAGCTCTGAGACGTCTCCTATAATGATGAGGTGGGAAAACACACCATCCCTTTTCCAAGATAACAGCTCTGAGACGTCTCCTATAATGATGAGGTGGGAAAACACACCATCCCTTTTCCAAGATAACAGCTCTGAGACGTCTCCTATAATGATGAGGTGGGAAAACACACCATCCCTTTGCCAAGATAACAGCTCTGGGAGACGTCTCCTATAATGATGAGGTGGGAAAACACACCATCCCTTTTCCAAGATAACAGCTCTGAGACGTCTCCTATAATGATGAGGTGGGAAAACACACCATCCCTTTTCCAAGATAACAGCTCTGAGACGTCTCCTATAATGATGAGGTGGGAAAACACACCATCCCTTTTCCAAGATAACAGCTCTGAGACGTCTCCTATAATGATGAGGTGGGAAAACACACCCTCCCTTTTCCAAGATAACAGCTCTGAATCGTCTCCTAGAATGTTTGATGAGGTGGGAGAACACACCCTCCCTTTGCCAAGATAACAGCTCTGAGTCGTCTCATATAATGATGAGGTGGGAGAACACAATCTCCATTGCCAAGAAAACAGCTCTGAGTCGTCTCCTATTATGTTTGATGAGGTGGGAGAACACACCCTCCCTTTGCGAAGATAACAGCTCTGAGACGTCTCCTATAATGTTTGATGAGGTGGGAGAACACACCCTCCCTTTGCGAAGATAACAGCTCTGAGGAGTCTCCTAGAATGTTTGATGAGGTGGGAGAACACACCCTCCCTTTGCCAAGATAACAGCTCTGAGTAGTCTCCTAGAATGATGAGGTGGGAGAACACACAGGAAGTGATTTGAGACCATTCCTCTATTCAGCAACTTCCCGATCCTTCAGAGTCCTTGGTCCTCACTTGTGGACTCTCCTCTTTAGCTCACCCCACAGGTTTTCAATAGGGTTTAGGTCAAGGGCCTTGGATGGCCATTTCAACAATTCTTAATTCTATGGTCAGTGATCCATTTTCGTGTGGATTTGGAGGTGTGCCTTGGATCGTTGTCCTGCTGGAAGATCCAACGACAACCCATTTGTAGCCCCAGAACATCATAGATCCACCACCATACTTCACAGATCCACCACCTTACTTCACATTGGGGATTAGGTTCCTTTCTGCATGACCATGGCTCTTTTTACGCTAAACCCACCTCTGATGTTTGTTGCCAAAAAGCTATATTTTAGTCTCATCAGACCATCGAACGTGGTTCCAATTAAAGTTCCAATGACGTTTAGCAAACTCCAGGCGCTTACGTTTGTGGTTTGGTGACAGCAGAGTCTTTCTTCTTGCAACCCTTCCAAATAACTTGTTGGCATAGATATGGTTTCTAATTGTAGTTCTGTAGACTTGGTGACCCCAAGATGACCCCAAGATGTAACCAACTTCTGTGATCCTCCTGAGATTTTTTGGTCACTTGAACCATCCTTCTCACTGTGCGTGGGGGCAAAATACACTTGCGTCCTCTTCCATGGCAGGTTCAGCAAAGCTCCAGTTGTTTTAAATGTATTAAGTATTGCACTAATAGTGGAGATGGGTATTTCAGGCATGTAGCTATCTTTTTATAGCCATTACCTGAGGTCAACAAACTTTTGTCTCATTTCATTTGTGTTTTCTCTGGCCTTTCCTATGTTTTTATGAAATGTTTTATATAACCCTCATTTTACTAGGTAAGTTGACTGAGAACACATTCTCATTTACAGCAACGACCTGGGGAATAGTTACAGGGGAGAGTAAGGGGGATGAATGAGTAAATTGGAAGCTGGAGATGATTAGGTGGCCATGATGTGATGAGGGCCAAAGACGGCTCCCTACACAGGGCAATGTCCCCAATTACTGCCCTGTGGAATTGGGATATTATTTTTTTAAAGACCAGAGGAAAGGGTGCCTCCTACTGGCCCTCCAACACCACTTCCATCAGCATCTGGTCTCCCATCCAGGGACCAACCCAACTTAGCTTCAGAGGCAAGTCAGCTGTGGGATGCAGGGTGGTATGTAGGGTGGTATGTTGGTGGATGACTGAAGGAGTCTGTGTGTCACCTCATATTTATACCCCAGTGAACTCTTAAGTGTCTGACCACTTAAGAGTTCCCAAAGACTCAGATTAACTTAAAAAAGTTAAATCTTAATCAGAATATACATCAATTAGATTTTCTTCCTAAGAATTATTTGTTAATGTTTTTTCTTTTCTTTCTTTGAACAATTTAAACTCAAATAAAGGTCAGATTCATTTGATAGTTTGAGTGTAAGATCAAGCTGATAAACGACAACATTTTTTTCACAGCCTTTTTTGTTCATATTTACTTAGGGTGCCAATAATTCAGGAGGGCTCTGTAGACAGAACGACCACACCATAAACACCCTGGTGATTTTATTGGAACCCGTTAGTATACTAGTAAGAATGCAGAACACGAGCGTCACGTGAAAGTCATTGTGGGACAAATCAACTAATCATTTTCTCTTAAAGACCCCCTTCCTAAGGTGGTAGGAAAGCAGCCACGCTGCCTAATATAATAATATGCCATTTAGCAGATGCTTTTATCCGAAGTGACTTACAGTCACGTGTGCATACGTTTTTACGTATGGGTGGTCCCGGGGATCGAACCCACTACCCTGGCGTTACAAGCGCCATGTTCTACCAATTGAGGACCATGTCTGTATGTGTTTTGTTATTGTCCAGTCCTGTCATCTCTAGCCATGTCTGTATGTGTTTTGGTATTGTCCAGTCCTGTCATCTCTAGCCCTGTCTGTATGTGTTTTGTTATTGTCCAGTCCTGTCATCTCTAGCCATGTCTGTATGTGTTTTGGTATTGTCCAGTCCTGTCATCTCTAGCCCTGTCTGTATGTGTTTTGTTATTGTCCAGTCCTGTCATCTCTAGCTCTGTCTGTATGTGTTTTGTTATTGTCCAGTCCTGTCATCTCTAGCCCTGTCTGTATGTGTTTTGGTATTGTCCAGTCCTGTCATCTCTAGCCCTGTCTGTATGTGTTTTGGTATTGTCCATGACTGTCATCTCTAGCCCTGTCTGTATGTGTTTTGGTATTGTCCAGTCCTGTCATCTCTAGCCATGTCTGTATGTGTTTTGGTATTGTCCAGTCCTGTCATCTCTAGCCCTGTCTGTATGTGTTTTGTTATTGTCCAGTCCTGTCATCTCTAGCCCTGTCTGTATGTGTTTTGGTATTGTCCAGTCCTGTCATCTCTAGCCCTGTCTGTATGTGTTTTGGTATTGTCCAGTCCTGTCATCTCTAGCCCTGTCTGTATGTGTTTTGGTATTGTCCATGACTGTCATCTCTAGCCCTGTCTGTATGTGTTTTGGTATTGTCCAGTCCTGTCATCTCTAGCCCTGTCTGTATGTGTTTTGGTATTGTCCAGTCCTGTCATCTCTAGCCCTGTCTGTATGTGTTTTGGTATTGTCCAGTCCTGTCATCTCTAGCCCTGTCTGTATGTGTTTTGGTATTGTCCAGTCCTGTCATCTCTAGCCCTGTCTGTAAGTGTTTTGGTATTGTCCAGTCCTGTCATCTCTAGCCCTGTCTGTATGTGTTTTGGTATTGTCCAGTCCTGTCATCTCTAGCCCTGTCTGTATGTGTTTTGGTATTGTCCAGTCCTGTCATCTCTAGCCCTGTCTGTATGTGTTTTGGTATTGTCCAGTCCTGTCATCTCTAGCCCTGTCTGTATGTGTTTTGGTATTGTCCAGTCCTGTCATCTCTAGCCCTGTCTGTATGTGTGTTGTTATTATCCTGTGAGATCAGGACTGCATCCCAAATGGCACCCTATTCCTTATATATATATATATATATAGTGTACTACTTTTGACCATACGGCTCTCTATTCACAGAGAATAGAGAGCCATTTGGGACACAGTCCAGGGCTACCTGCTGGTGCCACTCAGCCTTCCCCATGCAAACATGATGTTCCTCTGGACTCCTCCTCTATGTTTACCCCATGCAAACATGATGTTCCTCTGGAATCCTCCTCTATGTTTACCCCATGCAAACATGATGTTCCTCTGGAATCCTCCTCTATGTTTACCCCATGCAAACATGATGTTCCTCTGGAATCCTCCTCTATGTTTACCCCCATGCAAACATGATGTTCCTCTGGAATCCTCCTCTATGTTTACCCCATGCAAACATGATGTTCCTCTGGAATCCTCCTCTATGTTTACCCCATGCAAACATGATGTTCCTCTGGAATCCTCCTCTATGTTTACCCCATGCAAACATGATGTTCCTCTGGAATCCTCCTCTATGTTTACCCCATGCAAACATGATGTTCCTCTGGACTCCTCCTCTATGTTTACCCCAGTCGTTTTTGTCTTTGTTTACCCCAGTCGTTTTTGTCTTTGTTTACCCCAGTCGTTTTTTTTTCTTCAGAAAGCTGGCAAGGAGGGGGGACTTGATTCTTGGGCACATGTTTGCCATCCCTATCGCATTTTTAAGAAACCTCAGAGAACATCTAAACCATGTTCTGTTCTGTTCTGTGCCCTCCTTCCCACCCTGCATTGTGTCCTCAGGGTGCATGGCATCTTCTCTGGGGAAGGAGATGTGTCCCAAATGGCACCCTATTTCCTAGCAGTGAATTTCAAACACAGATTCAACCACAAAGATCAGGGAGGTTTTCCAATGCCTCGCAAAAAAAGGACACCTATTGGTAGATTGGTAAAAAGAAAAATAACAGACATTGAATATCCCTTTGAGCATGGTGAAGTTATTAATTACACTTTGGATGCTGTATCAATACAACCAGTCACTACAAAGATACACATCCTTCCTAACTCAGTTGCCGGAGAGGAAGGAAATCGCTCAAGGATTTCACTGTGAGGCCAATGGGGACTTTAAAACAGTTACAGAGTTTAATGGCTGTGATAGGAGAAAACTGAGGATGGATCAACAACATTGTAGATACTCGACAATACTAACCTAATTGAGAAAGTGAAAAGAAGGAAGCCTGTGCAGAATACAAATACTCCAAAACATGCATCCTGTTTGCAACAAGGCACTAAAGTAATACTGCAACATGTGGCAAAACAATTAACTTTTTGTCTGAGTACAAAGTGTTATGTTTGGGACAAATCTAATACAACACATTACTGAGTACCACTGTATTATAACAGTAATCACAGGGTTGAAGAGATGGTTAGTGTATTATAACAGTAATCACAGGGTTGAAGAGGTGGCTAGTGTATTATAACAGTAATCACAGGGTTGAAGAGGTGGCTAGTGTATTTTAACAGTAATCACAGGGTTGAAGAGATGTTTTGTGTATTATAACAGTAATCACAGGGTTGGCCCAGAAGAGATGGTTAGTGTATTATAACAGTAATCACAGGGTTGGTGCAAAATAAATGGTTTGTGTATTATAACAGTAATCACAGGGTTCAGGAGATGGTTAGTGTATGATAATAGTAATCATAGGGTTGAAGAAATGGTTAGTGTATTATAACAGTAATCACAGGGTTGGTCCAGAAGAGGTGGTTAGTGTATTATAACAGTAATCACAGGGTTGGTCCAGAAGAGATGGTTAGTGTATTATAATAGTAATCACAGGGTTGAAGAGATGGTTAGTTTATTATAATAGTAATCACAGGGTTGAAGAGATGGTTAGTGTATTAGAACAGTAATCACAGGGCTGAAGAGATGGTTAGTGTATTATAACAGTAATCACAGGGTTGAGGAGATGGTTAGTGTATTAGAACAGTAATCACAGGGTTGAGGAGATGGTTAGTGTATTAGAACAGTAATCACAGGGTTGAAGAGATGGTTAGTGTATTAGAACAGTAATCACAGGGTTGAAGAGATGGTTAGTGTATTAGAACAGTAATCACAGGGTTGAAGAGATGGTTAGTGTATTAGAACAGTAATCACAGGGTTGAAGAGATGGTTAGTGTATTAGAACAGTAATCACAGGGTTGAAGAGATGGTTAGTGTATTAGAACAGTAATCACAGGGTTGAAGAGATGGTTAGTGTATTAGAACAGTAATCACAGGGTTGAAGAGATGGTTAGTGTATTAGAACAGTAATCACAGGGTTGAAGAGATGGTTAGTGTATTATGATAGTAATCACAGGGTTGAAGAGATGGTTAGTGTATTAGAACAGTAATCACATGGTTGAAGAGATGGTTAGTGTATTATAATAGTAATCACAGGGTTGAAGAGATGGTTAGTGTATAATAACAGTAATCACAGGGTTGAGGAGATGGTTAGTGTATTATAACAGTAATCACAGGGTTGAAGAGATGGTTAGTGTATTATTACAGTAATCACAGGGTTGAAGAGATGGTTAGTGTATTATAACAGTAATCACAGGGTTGAGGAGATGGTTAGTGTATTATAACAGTAATCACAGGGTTGAAGAGATGGTTAGTGTATTATAATAGTAATGACAGGGTTGAAAAGAGATGGTTAGTGTATTATAATAGTAATCACAGGGTTGAAGAGATGGTTAGTGTATTATAACAGTAATCACAGGGTTGAAGAGATGGTTAGTGTATAATAACAGTAATCACAGGGTTGAAGAGATGGTTAGTGTATTAGAACAGTAATCACAGGGTTGAAGAGATGGTTAGTGTATTATAACAGTAATCACAGGGTTGAAGAGATGGTTAGTGTATTATTACAGTAATCACAGGGTTGAAGAGATGGTTAGTGTATTATAACAGTAATCACAGGGTTGAGGAGATGGTTAGTGTATTATAACAGTAATCACAGGGTTGAAGAGATGGTTAGTGTATTATAACAGTAATCACAGGGTTGAAGAGATGGTTAGTGTATTATAATAGTAATGACAGGGTTGAAAAGAGATGGTTAGTGTATTATAATAGTAATCACAGGGTTGAAGAGATGGTTAGTGTATTATAACAGTAATCACAGGGTTGAAGAGATGGTTAGTGTATAATAACAGTAATCACAGGGTTGAAGAGATGGTTAGTGTATTAGAACAGTAATCACAGGGTTGAAGAGATGGTTAGTGTATTATAACAGTAATCACAGGGTTGAAGAGATGGTTAGTGTATTAGAACAGTTATCAAGAGGATCTGTGCAGCCTGATCCCTTGATCTGAAGGTGCAACACATATGTATTATGTGAGGGAAGAGGTAATACTGAGCAGGACTGGTGAATATATGGTGAATATATGGACTGGTGAATATATGGTGAATATATTAATTTGTGAATAGGTGAATATATGGATTTGTGAATATATTACATTTACATTTTAGTCATTTAGCAGACGCTCTTATCCAGAGCGATTTACAGTTAGTGAGTGCATACATTTTCATACTTGCCCCCCGTGGGAAACAAACCCACAATCCTGGCGTTGCAAGCGCCATGCTCTACCAACTGAGCTATGGTGAGTATATGGATTGGTGAATATATGGTGAATATATGGATTGGTGAATATATGGTGACTATATGGACTGGTGAATATATGGTGAATATATGGATTGGTGAATATATGGTGAATATATGGATTGGTGAATATATGGTGAATATATGGATTGGTGAATATATGGTGAATATATGGATTGGTGAATATATGGTGACTATATGGACTGGTGAATATATGGTGAATATATGGATTGGTGAATATATGGTGAATAGTAATGTAAGGTAATAGCAATGTAAGGTAGGTTAATAGTAATGTAAGGTAAGGTGGTCATATTATTAACACATCTTCATGCTTTATGCAAAACTGAGTTTGAAACAATTTATGAAAATATATAATACGTAATGCAAGTCTCACTAAGTCTGAACTGTTACACAGAAGGCTACTAGCCTAATAATATAGTTTACTTCTAAGCTACACCTCAGTTGGATTACATTGCAATGTTATGTTTGGTGTTGATGAATTACTCTGGTGATGGGAGGATAAACTGCAGCAAATAATGAGCCAAAGGTCAGGCTCAGAAGAGACAGAGTGAGCTGCCTGCTAGCCAGCTTCACGGAAAGATGGATGGGACCGATTTTCAATTCACTGGTATTTAGCTATGTTTTTGTCGATTGTAAGTCTTAAATTCAACACTGATTTTGCAGGTTTCACAAAAAGGGCTGTCCCACAGATTTGAACATACTTTGCACGGCACTTGCCTTACATTTGGGCACATATCGCCTAAATATCATAACGTTCAGTATTATAATTTTTTTAAGACATGATTTATTATGTATTTTGATGACCATATTATTGACAGATTTGTTTAATGTTTTTTTTTTATTCTCGCATAGCGTCCATTGTTTGTCACGTCACCTAACACCCTAATAATAGCAAAAAAAAGAGCAACTCAAAGTAAAGTGTACAGATATAGGTCATACTTCTGGTTCGTGATGTAAACACTGTGAATGCTGAATACAGGCACCTTCTAGGGCTCTGAAAAAGTCCTATCGCATCTAGGGCTCTATTTTTGGCTGGCGTAAATGAGGCGAAAAAGTGTCACGTTAGTTTGTAATTTCGGCACGTAAAAAAACGGACAGACTGGCATTTCCCAGCCCTAACAGCAGTTTCTGTCACGACTTCAGCCGAGGCTGCCTCCCCTTCCTTGTTCGGGCAGGCTTCGGCGTTCGTCGTCACCGGCTTACTAGCCACTGCCGCTCCATATATCATCATTCCATTTGTCTTGTTGTCAGAGTTGAGTGTAGAGGTAGTGTGGAATCAGGCGCAGGACACACAGAGGTTTCGAACAGACGTCTTTAGTGAAGTCCAGAGAACAAGCCACACACGGCAAGAGGCAACAGGCGACCTTTACGCACCACGGTAAAGTAAACAAAAGGCGCACAAAGTGCGGAACTCTCTCTCAAACACAAAATACAGAGAGAACTGAAAAAAACAAACTAGCACACAACGTGACAATAAACAATTACACACAACACCTGACCAAACTCAAGAGAACTAAATAGGACGCATAATGAACACTAATAAGGAACAGGTGTAACAAAACAGACAAAACCAATCAAACATAGAAACATCGAACGGTGGCAGCTAGTACTCCGGAGACGACGACCGCCGAAGCCTGCCCGAACAAGGAGAAGGAGCAGCCTCGGCCGAAACCGTGACACTTGTCTTGTTAATCACACACACCTGGTTCTTATCCCCTCATTAGTCTGTGTATAAGTGTTCCCTCTGCCGCCCCCCTTGTCCTTGTGGGTGATTGTTTATTATGAGAGTAGTGGAGCTCGGTGGAGCTACTCTCCCTTTGTATTGCCGGGGTAGATTTTTCCCCTGTGCCTGTTTATTGTTGGAGTATCCCGTACCGTGTATTGCCAGGGTAAATAGTTTCCCCTGTGCCTGTTTTCGTGTGTCGCTATCCAGCGCAATTGTGTACGACGGAATAAACTCTGTATTCTGTGATTTACCATCACAGTTTCTGCAATGTACTTGTCTAACATCAGCTCGCTTGCTCTGAGATGGGAGGGGAGGAAATATTTGAGGTGTTAAAACTTAAAAACAAGCGGAAAAGTGACAATTTCATGCAGCCTAAAGGGAAGTTTTAAAACTCACAAAAAGCAGGTCTTAACGGTAACAGTTGATAATGGCATGGATATTGAGAGTGGCAGCGCACCTATCCTGCCGTGACGCACAGTGCCCATGGATGGAGCGATGTGCCTTTTGTGCCGATGAATCTCAAATTTAGAAACATAAAACAATGATTGGTTTCTCCCCATTTTGTTGAATTTGATTCAAAACCAAGCATAGCCTACCCTCCCCTTAATCAAGGCTGGTTTAGCAGCATTGCATAATTGAGTCTTTTTATCCTGGGCTTAGCCCAGTATGAATAAAGGGCTTTTAAATGGTCTACTGAAAGTGCTTTGACATTTTTGGGAGGTTTTTGCCCTCATGCATTTTCAATACAAGCAACTCACATACCTGCATACTTCATTTCGCTTGTTCAGGTAGGCTATCCATCCTCAGAGCGCCCCTCGCCCAATTACCAAAGACACGCTCCTCCAAACTATTCAGTCATCCTATAATGCCACATAAAGGGCAGATGTTTTTGAGAATCTGCCTCGCACATAGGCAACTATACAATTGACAGGAGCCTAGTATTTTGTATAGATGTGCAAATGTTACGCGTGAAGACGTTTAGGCCTACATGTGCAAATGGTGCCATGGAACAAGAGAAGACATTTATGACATCATGCTTCTGACCCCGTCCTATTTAGAAATATTGTTAAAAAAACAGATTGCTTCTTTTCCGTTTCATATGATTAAAAGCCCTCTGTAGGCTGCCCTCACCGTATGCCTAGGCTACTATAACGGAGGCTGGTTCAACAGCAATGCTTTTTGTCTTTTTTATCATGGCCTTGCAAATCCATAAAAAACATACACATATATGCCTGCGTACTTAATGCCGCTTGTTCAAGTATCCATCCCCATCTCCAAAGAACGCCTCTCATCTGGTTACCAAAGACGAGCTCCTCGAAACTTTTTTAAAAATTGTTCAGTCCTATAATGCAGCAGGCCTAGGCTATATCTGGCTCATTGAGAACGTGCCTCACACACACACAATACAATTTACGGGAGCCCTAGTATTTTATTTTTTTGGAGGAGAAGCGTGATGCATAAAGACATTTAGGCTCGATGAAGCCAATTACAACAATGTTGACTTCCAACACTCCAAACATAGGCTATTGAGCAAACACTGTTTATTTTTTATTTTATTTTTTACTGATGCTATTACTCTTTACCGTAGCCTATGCTATTTAATAAACATTAGTATCAATCCACAATGGACCAGGAGGAGAATATTCTGTGCCCCCAGCTGAATTGGAGTTGATGACAATGCAAAATACCTTCAATTAACTACAGAACTTGAGACAAACATATGCAGTATTAAGCCATGAAACGCTTTGATTGGCCAAGCCCTCTTCACACCTACAACTTGATTATTCATCAAAACCCAACCCTTTCGCGCCACCGGCAGCTGTTGCTCTCATCATTTTGGCTGCTTAAAAAGCACGAATATTTCTGTCACACCCACAGACCTGTATACCGCCTGCAAACAGACTGACCACTGGGTTGTGTAACGATCCCGGCAGTCTGAGTCGGGTCCTGTCTGTGGACTAGTTTTTCTGCTCGTGATCTCCAGTTTCCCGAGGGTTCTGGAACGCTCCGGGGAGCTCTCTTGATTTCCGCACCTGCATCCCATCAGCAATCTGCACACCTGGTCCTGATCATCACCCTTCTTAGGCTCTGGCCTAACATCCATTCCCTGCCGGATCGTTAGCCATGAACAGTAGGTTTACCAGAGTATCAGTCTTAGAGCTTCTAGCGTTAGTTTTGTTGTTTTGCACCTTGTTGGTTTGTTGTTTACTTACCTCCGTTTTGTTCCATCTGCAGTCACTTCGTCCGGAACCTTCATCCAACCTCTGCCTGGTGGTCGGCGGCTGCCGAGCCATGATTGGATCAACCACTGCACCCCCAACAACTAATCAACGCCGCCCGCTCTGTTCCCTGGATTATTCAGCATCACTCTTGACTTTGTAAATAAACACTCACCTTCGTTTCAACTTACCTTGTCCTGGTCTGCTTCTGGGTTCTGGCTTTGTAACTCGTGACAGAACGATCCGCCAGTAATGAACCCAGCGGACCTGGACTCTGTTCGCCATGCCATTACCCATCAGGAGAAGATGTTGGGCCATCATAGCACGGAGCTACAGGAGATCGCGTTGGCAGTTCGGAACCTTTCTACCGGTCTGACGGAGGTCCAGAACCAGCGCAAGTTTCCGGTGGAGGATCCACTACCGGTTTCACCCATCTCGCCTGCCGCGTCTGGAGCGGTGTCCTTCCGTGAGCCCAAGGTTCCGACGCCGGATAAATATGAGGGGGAGCTGGGAAGATGCCGTTCTTTCCTTATGCAGTGTGGGTTAGTGTTCGATCTACAGCCCTACTCTTATGCCACAGACAAGGCTAGGATAGCCTTTGTGATTGAGTTGCTGCGTGGTCGAGCGCTGGAGTGGGCTTCAGCCGTTTGGGAACGACAAGACCCCTGCATGGCTTCATACCAGGGGTTCACGGCCGAGCTGAGGAAGCTTTTCGACCATCCGTCCGAGGAGGGGACGCAGCTAGGCGCCTGTTTTCGCTTCACCAAGGAACTCGCAGCGTGGCCGACTTCGTGATCGAGTTCAAGACGTTGGCTGTGGAGAGTGGGTGGAATGAGGAGTCTCTGCAAGCGGCCTTTTACCAGGGTCTGTCGGAGCAGCTCAAGGATGAGTTGATCTCCTATCCGGAGCCTAGTGACCTGGACAGCTTGGTAGCCTTGTCTATTCGGGTGGATAATCGAGTCCGAGAGCGAAGGAGGGAGAAGCAATGGGGTCCGTCCAATCGATCAGCTTCTCAGGTTCCAGTCGGGTCGGGGATTGGACCAGAATACGTCGATCATCGTCCACCACACAGGATTAGTGGAGAGGTCCTGTCTCCCGATTCGGAACCAATGCAAGTAGGGCGGCACGGGTTAACCAAGGAGGAACGCCAACTCAGACGTAGGACTAACTGTTGCCTCTACTGTGGTGGTTCGGGACATTACCTCGCCACCTGTTCCCGGCGGTCGTCAAACTGCGCGGCTCGCTAAAGTTGGGAGGACTTTTAGCGAGCCAGTTTCGACCTCTCAATACCTCTGTCAGACCCCGTTTCCCGGCTACCCTTGTGAACAGGAATCAGAGCTTAGCGATTAACGCTTTTATCGATTCAGGTGCCGATGGAAGCTTTCTTGATGCCGAGTTGGTGGAACAGCTGGGGCTTTCCAAGGAGCAATTGCCGGAAGCCATTGAAGCGACCACTCTGAACGGCAGTAGTCTGGCACGTATCACGATGAGGACTGAACCGGTTAAGATGCTGTTGTCGGGGAATCATTCGGAGATGATTTCATTCTTCATTCTGCCGTCTTCCCATGTTCCTCTGGTCCTTGGATACCCCTGGCTGAAGGAACACAATCCCACGTTCGATTGGGTGACGGGCAAGGTAACGAGTTGGAGCCTTGATTGTCATGCTAACTGTCTCAAGACTGCCTGTCCCCATTCGGTTCCCAGTCAGGTGATTGAGGCTAAACCCCCAGATTTGTCCCTGGTTCCCGAGACATATCACGATTTGGGGGAAGTGTTCAGTAAGCAGAAGGCTCTGTCACTCCCTCCCCACCGACCATATGATTGTGCCATCAACCTGTTCCCTGGAGCTGTCTACCCCAAGGGAAGGTTATACAGTATCTCCCGCCCTGAACGTGAGGCTTTGGAGACCTACATCAAGGAGTCCCTAGCTGCTGGTCTCGTTCGTCCCTCGTCATCACCCCTGGGGGCAGGATTCTTCTTTGTGGGTAAGAAGGATGGCTCTCTTCGACCGTGTATTGATTATCGGGGGTTGAATGACATCACGGTCAAGAACAAGTATCCCCTGCCCTTGATGAGTTCTGCCTTCGACTCCTTACAGGGTGCTACGGTGTTCACCAAGCTAGACCTACGCAATGCGTATCACATGGTCCGGATCAGAGAGGGAGACGAGTGGTTGACGGGTTTCAATACACCGATGGGTCACTTCGAGTATCAGGTGATGCCGTTTGGACTGACCAATGCTCCAGCGGTATTCCAGAGTATGGTGAACGACGTCCTGAGGGATATGATCGGTCTCTTTGTGTTTGTTTATCTGGATGACATTCTGATCTTCTCGAAGGAACCTTCCGACCACGTCCAGCATGTCCGGCAGGTTCTGCAGCGATTGTTGGAGAATCGCCTGTTCGTGAAGGCCGAGAAGTGCGAGTTTCACGCCCACACGACATCCTTTCTCGGGTACATCATCTCCAGGGGAGAGATTAGGATGGACCAGGAGAAGGTTAGAGCGGTTCTGGAATGGGCCCAGCCCGGTACGAGATTGCAGCTCCAGAGATTTTTGGGGTTTGCGAATTTCTACCGCAGATTCATCCGGGATTACAGCCGTGTGGCCGCTCCGTTAACTGCCTTGACTTCCAGTATCAGGAGCTTCAAGTGGAATCCGGAGGCGGATCGAGCGTTTCTGGATTTGAAGAGGCGATTCACCAACGCACCGATTCTCTCTCAACCGGACACGGCCCGTCAGTTCGTCGTTGAAGTGGACGCGTCTGATGTGGGGAGTTGGCGCCATCCTGTCGCAGCGATGCTCCACGGACAGTAAACTCCATCCCTGCGCCTACTACTCTCGTCGCCTTTCGCCTGCGGAGAGGAATTACGATGTGGGTAACCGGGAGCTTCTCGCGGTGAAACTTGCCTTGGAGGAGTGGCGCCACTGGTTGGAGGGGCGGAGCAACCGTTTATTGTCTGGACTGACCACAAGAATCTTGCTTACGTGCAATCGGCTAGAGCGTCTCAACTCCCGTCAGGCCAGGTGGTCGTTGTTTTTCGGACGATTCAATTTTTTCCCTGACGTTCCGACCTGGATCTAAGAACGGCAAGGCGGACGCCTTGTCTCGGATGTTCTCCAAGACGGAGGAGAGTGGGTCCAAGACCGAGACAATTCTCCCCCGGAACTGCGTCGTGGGAGCTGTTAGGTGGAAGATTGAGGAGGAGGTGATGGCGGCCCTTCGGACGCAGCCCGGTCCCGGTAACGGTCCACCCGGTCGGTTGTTTGTGCCTGAGTCGGTTCGTCCTGCGGTCCTCAAATGGTCCCACGCCAGCAAGATGGCTTGTCACCCTGGCGTGGCTCGGACGATGGCGTTTCTTCGCAGACGTTTTTGGTGGCCTGCCATGGCCGAGGATAATCGGGTTATGTTGCTGCCTGTCCAGTGTGTGCGCAGAATAAGAGTACCAATCGGCCCAGCTCTGGACTACTTCACCCCCTTCCTATTCCCCGGCGACCATGGTCGCATCTGGCCCTGGACTTTGTCACTGGGTTGCCCGCTTCTGAGGGGAACACGGTCGTTCTGACTATCGTGGACAGATTCAGCAAGTTCGCCCACTTTGTGCCAATTGCCAAGCTTCCCTCTGCCTCGGAGACGTCCGAGATCCTGGTTAGGGAGGTTTTCAGGGTCCACGGTTTGCCCAGTGATATCGTTTCCGACCGTGGCCCTCAGTTTACCTCTGCTGTCTGGAAGTCCTTCTGTTTGGCCATTGGAGCTACAGTCAGTCTCACATCTGGTTTTCACCCCCAATCTAATGGTCAGGCGGAGAGAGCCAACCAGAAGATGGAATCCACGCTACGCTGCCTGGCCTCTTCCAACCCCACCTCCTGGGTCTCTCAGTTGCCTTGGGTTGAGTATGCCCACAATACTCTCCCCTACATCTGCCACTGGGATGTCTCCCTTCCAGTGCCTGTATGGCTACCAACCTCCCTTGTTCCCTTCTCAGGAGAAGGAGCTCTCAGTGCCTTCTGTTCAGGCCCATATTCGTCGTTGCCACCGGACCTGGCATCGGGCCAGAAAGGCACTCCTTAGAGTTTCCCGGACCGGTATCAGCTCCAGGCGAATCGTCGCCGGATCCCCGCTCCCACCTATACCATCGGAGATAGGGTCTGGTTGGCCACACGGGATCTTCCTTTACGGACTGAGTCTAGGAAGTTGTTACCGAAGTTCATTGGTCCGTTTGTGGTGGAGAAGGTGATCAATCCGGTGGCAGTTCGACTCAAACTCCCGAGGACGCTCAGAGTCCATCCCACCTTTCATGTCTCCTGCCTCAAGCCTGTTTTCCTCAGTCCTCTGTTGCCTCCTCCGCCTCCTCCTCCTCCTCCTCGGATGATCGGAGGTGGTCCTGCCTACACGGTGCGGCGCATCATGGATTCCAGACGGCGGGGCCGGGGTTTCCAGTATCTCGTGGACTGGGAGGGGTATGGTCCTGAAGAGAGGAGTTGGATTCCGCGGCGACAGATCCTAGATGCTGACCTCATCCGTGACTTCTACCGCCTCCATCCTGGCGCTCCGGGAGTCCGCCCGGTGGCGTTCGGTCGGAGGGGGGTACTGTAACGATCCCGGCAGTCTGAGTCGGGTCCTGTCTGTGGACTAGTTTTTCTGCTCGTGATCTCCAGTTTCCCGAGGGTTCTGGAACGCCTCCGGGGAGCTCTCTTGATTTCCGCACCTGCATCCCATCAGCAATCTGCACACCTGGTCCTGATCATCACCCTTCTTAGGCTCTGGCCTAACATCCATTCCCTGCCGGATCGTTAGCCATGAACAGTAGGTTTACCAGAGTATCAGTCTTAGAGCTTCTAGCGTTAGTTTTGTTGTTTTGCACCTTGTTGGTTTGTTGTTTACTTACCTCCGTTTTGTTCCATCTGCAGTCACTCGTCCGGAACCTTCATCCAACCTCTGCCTGGTGGTCGGCGGCTGCCGAGCCATGATTGGATCAACCACTGCACCCCCAACAACTAATCAACGCCGCCCGCTCTGTTCCCTGGATTATTCAGCATCACTCTTGACTTTGTAAATAAACACTCACCTTCGTTTCAACTTACCTTGTCCTGGTCTGCTTCTGGGTTCTGGCTTTGTAACTCGTGACAGGTTGTTAACATAGATCCCCTAGACTGACCACTGGGTTGTTAACATAGATCCCCTAGACTGACCACTGGGTTGTTAACATAGATCCCCTAGACTGAACACTGGGTTGTTAACCTAGATCCCCTAGACTGACCACTGGGTTGTTAACATAGATCCCCTAGACTGAACACTGGGTTGTTAACATAGATCCCCTAGACTGAACACTGGGTTGTTAACATAGATCCCCTAGACTGAACACTGGGTTGTTAACATAGATCCCCTAGACTGAACACTGGGTTGTTAACATAGATCCCCTAGACTGAACACTGGGTTGTTAACATAGATCCCCTAGACTGACCACTGGGTTGTTAACATAGATCCCCTAGACTGAACACTGGGTTGTTAACATAGATCCCCTAGACTGAACACTGGGTTGTTAACATAGATCCCCTAGACTGACCACTGGGTTGTTAACATAGATCCCCTAGACTGACCACTGGGTTGTTAACATAGATCCCCTAGACTGAACACTGGGTTGTTAACATAGATCCCCTAGACTGACCACTGGGTTGTTAACATAGATCCCCTAGACTGAACACTGGGTTGTTAACATAGATCCCCTAGACTGAACACTGGGTTGTTAACATAGATCCCCTAGACTGACCACTGGGTTGTTAACATAGATCCCCTAGACTGACCACTGGGTTGTTAACATAGATCCCCTAGACTGAACACTGGGTTGTTAACATAGATCCCCTAGACTGAACACTGGGTTGTTAACATAGATCCCCTAGACTGACCACTGGGTTGTTAACATAGATCCCCTAGACTGACCACTGGGTTAAGTTTGTTAACATAGATCCCCTAGACTGACCACTGGGTTGCTAACATAGATCCCCTAGACTGAACACTGGGTTGTTAACATAGATCCCCTAGACTGAACACTGGGTTGTTAACATAGATCCCCTAGACTGACCACTGGGTTAGGTTTGTTAACATAGATCCCCTAGATAGACCACTGGGTTAGGATTGTTAACATAGATCCCCTAGATAGACCATTGGGTTGGATTTGTTAACATAGATCCCCTAGTCTCACTTATTCTTGTCGACGCCAATAAGTAGAAGTAAAGTCTCCTCTCCAAGGGGCCCTGTATGTACTGCTATAAACCAGCTCACTTTACTAGGCCTTTTAGTAGACTTGTTCTCATTATCTCACAGGGGGAGGCGAGGGCTTGGGTGCAGCAGGGCTGTCGGCCCCGTGCGGCGACTGACTGTAACTATGGAGGAGTGTGTGAGTCTACAAACGCCACGGAGCGCTGATGGTCTTCCTCTCCTCTCCTCTCCTCTCCTCTCCTCTCCTCTCCTCTCCTCTCCTCTCCTCTCCTCTCCTCTCCTCTCCTGCTCTTATACATTTTTTCTAATTAATCTATGTCACCATGCTGCAGGAATCCTATTCCTCTTCCTGCTGGGATTTCCTCGACACAGAGTTCATTTGAGGAAAAGAGACTCTAGCGCCCCTGTCCTGAGAAAGGTTCTCTCAATCTCGCCCTCCTCGCTAGCTAGTTACCCATGATGCATTTATGGAAATCATGACAGAGATTCTAGCGTAACTTTCCTGTGGGGTTGTTTCTCTTTCTTGCTTGCCCTCCTCGATAAGAGCTTCTCATTATGCATTTATGGTAATCATTGCAGACACTCTAGCACCCCTGTCCTGTGGGGGTTCACTCGCCCTCCTCACGAGGACTAGAAGCTACCGATTAAGCATTCCTGGTAATATTGACTTGTCCTGTGGAGGTTCAGTAGCCCTTCTCACTAGGACTAGAATCTACCGATGAAGCATTCATGCTAATAATGACCTGTCCTGTGGGGGTACTCTCACCCTTCTCACTAGGACTAGAAGCTACCAATTTATGCATTCACTGTCATGACAGGGAGGGTCCTCTAGCCAGTTCTTCCTTACCTCTTGCTCCTCAGGGGCACTATGTGTATGATGGCAAGATTACAACATTATCACCATCTGCTGTGGGGTGAAGAAGTATTCTGCCTCTCTCATTGGCCTCTTTCAAACATGTCAAAGGGTGGACTTTGACGGCCAAATAAATGCATAACGTTTTTTGCTGTTTCTATGACTACGGTCAGTCTGCCCACTGTGCACCTGTGAGTTTCCGTGATTTCCTTCATCCCAACAGACCAAAGTCGTCCGTCCTCCCTCTCCTCCTCTTCCCTCATGTGAGATCGTATAAACAAAGGACTGCTTTAACTTTTTTTAAAGAAAAAGAAAAAATTGCCTATATTTCTTTTTGTATGATGGCCAAGCTCATCAATCATTCTCTCTGTGATTTCAGAGGCATATGAAGTCAATTTACTATCAGAGCTAAAAAGGCATACAGTTAGAGCAGGTAGCCTAGCATCGTTAGACTCTCTGTCTCTGTCTCTGTCTCTGTCTCTGTCTCTGTCTCTGTCTCTGTCTCTGTCTCTGTCTCTGTCTCTCTCTCTGTCTCTCTCTCTGTCTCTCTCTCTCTCTCTCTCTCTCTCTCTCTCTCTCTCTCTCTCTCTCTCTCTCTCTCTCTCTCTCTCTCTTTCTTGCTCTCGCTCTCGCTCTCTCAGGTAGAGATAGCATAAGCTGCCTGATACAATATACAGTGTCAAATAATGACCAATTTATTCAATTTGATTGATTTGCAAAGATTTTCCATGTAGTGTTTCTTCCCGAAGGAAATGAAGTCTGCACGGAAAGAGCGAGAGTGCGGTGGATGGCTATTGTTGAAGTGAAAGAAAACAGATGGCAGAGTACCCACTGGGCACACCACGTAGTTTCAATGTGGAAATATGGGTAATATTTGGCAGAGACATTGATCAATGAGATGTCAACGTTTATTCACCAACTCAAAAAGTCAGCCTGAAGTTTGTTGAATTCCCAATGTGTTATCACTATGCTTTCAACCATCTAAAAGCACAACCAAATTCCAAAGGAACGACAATGTTAGATTTTTGGTTGAGATTAGATTTGATTTAATCACATGCACAGGGTCACAGACGCGGGTGGTGTAAAGTACTTAAGTAAAAATATTACATAAGTACTCAACTAGGATTTTACTGGGTTACTTCCACTTTAACTTGAGTCATTTTCTATTAAGGTTATTGTAGTTCTATTAAGGTATCTTTACTTTTACTCAAGTATGACAATTGGGTACTTTTTCCACCATTGGGGTTTAGGAGTAGTGGTGGATATTCAGCAAGATAAATGTACATTGGGGTGGGGGCAGGGTAGATGTCTTTTGAGCGGAGGGTGGGGGGGGATATAAACACAACATGTAAAGTGTTGGTCACATGTTTCATGAGCTGAATTATAAGCTCTCAGAATTTTTACATATGCACAAAAATCGTATTTCTCTCAATTTTTTGGAACAAATTTGTTTACATCCCTGTTAGTGAGCATTTCTCCTTTGCCAAGATAATCAATCCACCTGACAGGTGTGGCACGTCAAGAAGCTGATTAAACAGCATGATCATTACACAGGTGCACCTTGTGCTGGGGCAATAAAAGGCCACTCTAAAATGTGCAGTTTTGTCACACAACACAATGCCACGGATGTCTCAAGTTTTGAGTGAGCGTGCAATTGGTATTCTGACTGCAGGAATGTCCACCAGACCTGTTGCCAGAGAATTGAATGATAACATCGTTTTATAGAATTTGGCAGTACGTCCAACCGGCCTCACAACCGCAGACCACGTGTAACAACGCCAGCCCAGGACCTCCACATCTGGCTTCTTCACCTGCGGGATCGTCTGAGACCTGCCACCCGGACAGCTGATGAAACTGAGGAGTATTTCTGTCTGTGTTAATGTTATTTTGTGGGGAACAACTCATTTTGATTGGCTGGACCTGGTTCCCCAGAGGGTGGGCCTGGCTCCCCAGTGGGTGGGCCTATGCCCTCCCAGGACCACCCATGGCTGCGCCCCAGCCCAGTCATGTGAAATTAATTCATATAATTTGACAGATTTCCTTATATGAACTGTAACTCAGTAAAATCGTTGAAATTGTTGCATGTTGCGTATATATTTTTCTTCAGTATAGTTACTGTAGGCTAACCTCAAAATGTGCCCATGGATGTGTTATTCATTTTAAGGTTGAATAAATACTGTTACATTAGTTTGTAAGATAGCCTTACCTTTAGACTATTTACTGTATTACAAAAGTAATATTAAATTGTGTTTGGTTGACAATGCAAAGAAATATCAACATTTAAAAGATGTCTAATGCTTGAATAGTTTCATCTGAGCCACTGGCTTAATCCTATTCTTTAACTTACATTTTTGGTTTAGTTGGAGACGTGAATCCAGCATATCGTTTGTTAAGTTGTCGACAAGTTAATAGGCTATTTACTAAATTGCAAAAGTGCAGTTGCCGTACAGATAATGCATTGCAACTAGGGTTGCAAAATTCAGGCACCTTTCCCCAAATTCCCACATTTTTCCGGAAACCCTGGTTGGAGGACTCTGGATTTCCAGCTTTTTCCACTTCTCATTCCGTGAATATTCCGACTGGGATTTCTGGAAAACCTGGAAAGTTAATGGAATTTTTTTACCCTAAATGCAACTCAGTCTTTGTTTTCAGCCTAATACATCTTTGCAGTGTTACTCAATCTGCTGTTATTAAAAATACACTTGCAGATTTTGAATCTGCGCACTCTCTGAGTTCTGTCACTGTTGTCACGTTACCGAGCTATTCGTAAACTTGTAAAAAGTTTGTAGAAAGAGATTCACAAGTAAAAATGTGTCAGGACCTTTTACTCCTGACGCAGATTCAAAATCTATAAGTGCATTTTTGATTCACAGCAGAATATTCATAGTCGTAAATGGACTTGTAATAATTCTGAAAATAAATTATACTTGCAAATCTTATTGAATGTATTTAAAAGTTTGCGACCGTTGTTAAATCTTTCAGACATCATGATACAAGCTCGCACCAGCCAAGTGACATTTGCTCCTGATGTCCTGACCTGTTGCAACCTCTACAACCACTGTGATTATTATTTGACCCTGCTGGTCATCTATGAACGTTTGAACATATTGGAGAAAAATCTGGCCTTAATGGCCATATACTGTTATAATCTCCACCCGGCACAGCCAGAAGGGGACTGGCCACCCCTCAAAGCCTGGTTGCTCTCTAGGTTTCTTCCTATGGTTCTGCCTTTCTAGGGAGTTTTTCCTAGCCACCGTGCTTCTACATCTGCATTGCTTTCTGTTTGGGGCTTTAGGCTGGGTTTCTGTATTGCACTTTGTGACATCTGCTGATGTAAAAAGGACTTTATAAATAACATTTGATTGATTGATTGATTGATTGATTTGGGAATCGTACTTGCAAAGATACAGGCATCCTTCCTTACTCAGTGGCCAGAGAGGAAGGAAACCGCTCAGGGATTTCACCATGAGGCCAATGGTGTTTAAAATCAGTTACAGAGTTGAATGCCTGTGATAGGAGAAAACTGAGGATGAATCAACAACATTGTAATTACTCCACAATTCTAACCTAAATGACAGAGTGAAAAGAAGGAAGTCTGTACAGAATAAAAAATATTCCAAAACATGCATCCTGTTTGCAATAAGGCACTAAAGTAATACAAATATTTTTAAAAGGCAAAGAAATGAACTTTTTGTCCTGAATACAAAGCATTATGTTAGGGGCAAATCTAACACAGCACATCACTGAGTACCACTCTTTATATTTTCAACCATGGTGGTAGCTGCATCATGTTATGGGTATGCTTGTCATCGGCAAGAACTAGGGAGTTTGTTAGGATAAAAAGAAACGGAATAGAGCTAAGCACAGCCAAAATCCTAGAGGAAAACCTAGTTCAGTCTGCTTTCCAACAGACACTGGGAGACAAATTCAACTTTCAGCAGGACAATAACCTAAAACTCAATGCCAAATATACACTGGAGTTGCTTACCAAGATGACATGGAATGTTCCTGAGTGGTCTAGTTACAGTTTTGACTTAAATCGGCTTGAAAATCTTTGGCAACACTTGAAAATGTCTGTCTAGCAATGATGGTGGCAACAGTTTGGGGAAGGCCCTTTCCTGTTGGAGCATGACAATGCCCCCATGCACAAAGCAAGGTCCATACAGAAATGGTTTGTCAAGATCGGTGTGGAAGAACTTGACTGGCCTGCACAGAGCCCTGACCTCAAACCCATCGAACACCTTTGGGATGAATTGGAACACCGACTGTGAGCCAGGCCTAATCGTCCAACATCAGTGCATGACCTCACTAATGCTTTTGTGGCCGAATGGAAGCAAGTCCCCTCAGCAACGTTCCAACATCTAGTGGAAAGCCTTCTCAGAAGAGTGGAGGCTGTTGTAGCAGCAATGGGGGGGAATGCTAGCATCTAGAAAGGCTAGCATCTAGGATGAGTTTAGCCTTTTAGACAGTAAGATGACAGCACTTCTACTCTATGTTGCTTCATGAATATGGTCCTAGCTAGACATCAGGTAGTTGTTAATTCACCTAACATATGCCATTTATCTGACACTTTTATCATGTATGCATACATTTTCCGTATGCCCTCAGTGGGAATTGAACCCAAGATCCTAGCGTGGCTGTGAGAGACATGGGTAGAGGGCTGAGTGGATATCAGTCAAGTGTCTGGATCAGTGATGGGGCGAAGAAAGAGAGAGACATGAACGTAGAACAGGGTGGTGGTGTTAGGGCAGAGCATGTCCCATTACTGTAGAATAACAAATCTTCTGATAAAGACTCTCACTCACCATAGGAAGTCCACAACTCTATTACTATGCAGTTACAAAGCAATGACTATGTAAGTACTATGTAATAACAATGTTGTTACTGTAGGAATTACATCATACTTAAAGGTTGTAAGAGTAACGAAGTGTTTACCTTGTCTTTAGGTTCCCATATTTTTGGGGGGGGGTTGCTTGGTCACATTTTGTAATGGTTAAGTGATAGCAACTTACCAAACAAACAAACACTCACAGACAAAACTCTGTCGGAACACAAATGCTACACTTTGACAAAGAAAAATATGACTCAGTCATGTCTGTGGTTGGTATTTGGAGCAAAGCCGGGCGTGTTCTGATGTCTCCCAGTGTGTCTTTTCCCCCGACCTCGGCGTTCATATTGATTTTCCTGCTGAAATGTTCATTTAAAGGCCTCATGCGAGTACTGCTGTCACGCACTGCTACCCATTGGTCATGGTTCTGATTGGACATGGAGCGCAGGTTGACCATTGGACCTGGGCGGCACCAGAGGGTGCCGGCAGAGGCAGGCGGAGTTTCAGAGTCGGGGGGAGTTTCTGGTGAGGCCTGAGCCCGATGAGGAGAAGAAGAAGATGCAGGTTAATTCACAGAGTCGGCGGTATGGAGGTTCCCATTTGAAAGTAGCTGGCAGGCTGGCAGTCTGATGAATAGTGATGTCTCCCATGCAGGTTTCTGTGGAGATTAACTGACACAACACACGGAGCAGCGGAACGCTGCGAAGTCTGGCGGCGGCTGGAGATCAAATTCTGGGCCTTTGCAACCGGGCCCTGTTGTCCTGACGCCATGTTGAATGCACTATCACAGGGAGAGAGGGAGAGTAGGAAGAGAGAAAGCTTTTCAAAGAACTTGATGGGACTCTATCCACATATTCTATTTCCCCCCCTTTTTCCCCCTTTTTTTCCCCTTACTCTCTCTCTCTCTCTCTCTCTCTCTCTCTCTCTCTCTCTCTCTCTCTCTCTCTCTCTCTCTCTCTCTCTCTCTCTCTCTCTCTCTCTCTCTCTCTCTCTCTCTCTCTCTCTCTCTCTCTCTCTCTCTCTCTCTCTCTCTCTCTCTCTCTCTCTCTCTCTCTTTCTCTCATCTCTTTCTCTCTCTTCCCCCCTCTCTCTCTCTCTGCCCCACCCTCCCCACGCTCTCTTTTCCTCTCTCGCTCTTTCCCTCTGCTTCTTCTATATCCATGTCAGAAACATTCCCCAGTTCTATATTACATTTTGTGTGTAGTGGACCAGGAAGCACCGAGAGGGCTTTCTCCTCTCTGAAGCTTCTCTCTCGTAGAGGAGAGGATTCTGCCTCTGATAGGCTTATAGTATACAGTGCCTTCAGAAAGGATTCACACCCCTTAGAGTATATATGATTTAGTAGGAGGCGAGATGCAGGTGGTGTCACGTCTCCTCCCGTTGCTCCCCTCCGGCACTCTGATTTGCCGGTCTACTGAGCCACCGGTCTGAGCGCACCACCTCGGCAACACAGGAATGGACACCCAACGCACCCTAATCACCTCCAGCGCACCTGCACCTCATCATCTCATCACCACCACTATAAAGCCCTGGACTGTTCAGTCATTGTTGTGTGTAATTGTTAGCTTCGTGTCGTTTACTCGCTCTTTGTTATTCTCTTTCTCATCGTTAAGTAAACCTTTACCTTGTTGATCCCTGCGTCTGCGTCCTGCCTCTTCGTATCCTCAGTACTCGTCACAGAATTACACACCTCTCACAAAGATGGATGCAGCAGGTAATCCTCCTGGAGTTTCCCAGTGCCTCGACCAGCATCAGCAGCAGCTTGCCCAGTTGAACGCCGCCATGCAGGAAGTGCTCCAAACTCTGCATAATCTGCCCAGCGCTCCGGTTCCACCTCAGGAAGTGGCGAGTGCACCCAGTCCATCTGTTCCCGTGCTATCACCAACTTCTGAGGGACCCCTCGCCCTACCGGAGCGCTATGACGGTAAAACAACTAAATGTAGCAGCTTCGTGCTACAGGTTTCCCTTTATCTGGTGCGTCAGCCTGGGGCATATCCATCTGACCAAGCCAGGATAGCGCTAGTGATTTCACTACTTAAAGGAAAGGCGCTGGATTGGGCCACGGGAAAGAGGTGAAGCCATGGCGCTTCCCTACTCCACCTTCCTCGCTCGGTTCAAGGCAGTGTTTGATCATCCCACAGAGGGAAAGGATGGGGGTGAGCGTCTCCTCCGGTTACAACAGGGAGAGGGGCCAGTGTCCGAGTACGCTCTGAGCTTTCGCACAGTGGCGGCGTCTTCCGGCTGGAATGAGCGTGCTTGTCAAAAGAACTGATGTGGATGTGGTGGAGGAGTCAGGCGCAGGACACAGAGGCTTCGTCCAACAGACTTTACTAGTCAAAAGTGCAAAATACAATACACGGCCTCGAAAACAAACAGAGGCGAGCGATTACGCAAACCATGCGTAAAAACACCAAACAAAACAAACAGAGCGAAAACACGCAGCTCCTATCGACAGGCAGACAATAACACACAACACAAGACTAACCAAACGAGAAACTTATAGGAGACATAATTAACCAAACAGGAAACAGGTGTACACAATCAGACAAAACCAAACAGACATCGAAAACATCAAACGGTGATAGCTAATACTCCGGGGACGACGACCGCCGAAACCTGCCCGAACAAGGAGGAGGAGCAGCCTCGGCCGAAACCGTGACAGTACCCCCCCCCCTTGACGCGCGGCTCCAGCCGTGCGCCGACCCCGGCCTCGGGGACGACCAGGAGGACGCGGAGTAGGGTGTCCACGGTGGAACTCCGTCAGGAGAGACGGGTCTAGGATGTCTCTCCTCGGCACCCAGCACCGTTCCTCCGGACCGTACCCCTCCCACTCCACGAGATATTGGAGACCCCCCATCCGACGTCTCGAATCCAAGATGGACTGAACAGTGTACGCCGGAGCCCCCTCGATGTCCAGTGGGGGCGGAGGAGTCTCCCTGATCTCATCGTCCTGGAGTGGACCAGCTACCACCGGCCTGAGAAGAGACACATGGAACGAGGGGTTAATATTCTTATAATCAATAGGCAGTTGTAACCTGTAACACACCTCGTTCAATCTTCTCAGGACTTTAAAAGGCCCCACAAACCGCCGACCCAGTTTCCGTCAGGGCAGGCGGAGGGGCAGGTTTCTGGTAGAGAGCCAGACTCGATCACTAGGTGCGTACACCGGCCCCTCACTGCGGTGGAGATCGGCGCTCGCTTTCTGACGACGGATGGCCCGCTGCAGGTGGACGTGTGCAGCGTTCCACGTCTCCTCCGAGCGCCGCACCCACTCATCCACCGCAGGAGCCTCGATCTGGCTCTGCTGCCACGGTGCCAGAACCGGCTGGTAACCTAACACACATTGGAAAGGGGTTAGATTGGTTGAGGAGTGGCGGAGAGAGTTCTGGGCCATCTCTGCCCAGGGGATATACCTCGCCCACTCCTCCGGCCGGCCCTGGCAATACGATCTAAGAAACCTACCCACATCCTGGTTCACACGTTCCACCTGCCCATTACTCTCCGGGTGGTAACCCGAGGTCAGGCTCACCGAGACCCCCAAACGCTCCATAAACGCCCTCCAGACTCTGGAGGTAAACTGGGGACCTCGATCAGACACCATATCCTCGGGTACCCCGTAGTGCCGGAACACGTGGGTGAATAGTGCTTCGGCGGTCTGTAGGGCAGTAGGAAGACCCGGCATTGGGAGCAGACGACAGGCCTTAGAGAACCGATCCACAATGACCAGTATAGTAGTATTCCCCTGTGAAGGGGGAAGGTCTGTGACGAAATCCACCGAGAGGTGAGACCATGGTCGTTGTGGAACGGGCAGGGGTTGTAACTTACCCCTGGGCAGGTGTCTAGGCGCCTTACACTGGGCGCACACCGAACAGGAGGAGACATAAACCCTCACATCCCTTGCTAACGTTGGCCACCAGTACTTAGCACTAAGGCAGTGCACAGTCCGGCCAAT
Source organism: Coregonus clupeaformis (assembly GCF_020615455.1). NCBI lineage: Eukaryota > Metazoa > Chordata > Actinopteri > Salmoniformes > Salmonidae > Coregonus > Coregonus clupeaformis. The sequence goes on along the minus strand of NC_059208.1, from coordinate 57,724,650 downwards.
ACCAGGATGTCCAGAGGAGGGTGACGTGTGAGCCCAATATATCAGTCGATCCCGAACCTCGAGCGGAACGTACGTCCGACCCACCGGGCACTGTGGAGGACTAGGGTCGGTACGCAATGCCCGCTCGATCTCAGCATCGACCTCCCACACTACCGGTTCCACCAGACAAGACTCCGGCAGTATGGGGGTGGGCTCAACGGACCTCTCCTCCGTGTCATACCCCCGAGACAGTGCGTCTGCCTTACCGTTCTGTGACCCAGGGATGTACGTGATCTTAAATACGAACCGGGCTAAAAACATGTTCCACCGCGCCTGGCGAGGGTTCAATCTCCTAGCTGCCCGGATGTACTCCAGGTTACGGTGGTCAGTCAAAATGAGAAAAGGGTGTTGAGCCCCCTCAAGCCAATGCCTCCACACTTTAGGGCCTGTACCACGGCTAACAGCTCCCTGTCCCCTACGTCATAATTTTGCTCCGCCGGGCTGAGCTTTTTGGAGTAAAAAGCACAGGGGCGGAGTTTAGGTGGCGTGCCGGACCGTTGCGAAAGTACGGCCCCAATACCGGCCTCTGACGCGTCAACCTCCACCTGAAATGGTAAAGCGGGATCCGGATGCGCCAGCACCGGAGCCGAAGCGTCTCCTCCGGTTACAATAGGGAGAGGGGCCAGCGTCCGAGTACGCTCTGAGCTTTCGCACAGTGGCGGCGTCTTCCGGCTGGAATGAGCGTGCTCTGCGCACGGCCTTCAGGAGAAGGCTTACGGGAAGACATCAAGACGGAACTCACATGTCGGGACGACGAGATGCACCTTGATACCCTCATCGCCACGTCCATCCGTCTTGACGAAATGTTGAGAGACAGACGGCGTTCCAACACCTCCCGGAGCCTTGACGCTCACCCCATCCAAGCTATGGAAGCCGCCCTGCCTCCGAGTCCTCACCCATGGAGGTGAGCAGCACCGCCTACACCACCACGGACCACAGATCTCCTGGCGTTATTACTCCCATCGCTGCTCTGTGAGTGTTACGTCATCTCCTATCACAAAACCATTGTTTTTAGTTCCCATAACGGTGACTGTTTTTTTATTCTCTTCCATTTCCACTGCAATGATAGATTCCGGATCAGTTGGGAACCTTATAGATAGAGAGCTGGTCTATGAATGGTGGTTGCCCACTGCTCCACTGCCATCTCCACAACACGTCACCTCACTGGACAATAAACCACTTGGATCAGGCACCATTACGCACATCACTCTCCCCTCACCATCCCCATTCCCACACTACCGGAGCACCATGAGGAGCTGTCATTCCACATCATCACGTCACCCCTTCACCGGATTGTCTTGGGATTGTCCTGGCTCAGACTACACAACCCCACCATCAATTGGATCACCAAGAGGATCACAGCCTGGTCCATCTCATGCCGGAAGACCTGCCTGCTGGTGGTTTGTTGTCCACGTCAGTGGAGAGTCCAGAGTCCGCCCCCCTTCAGCCCAACATTCCACGTGAGTATGCAGATCTCTCCGATGTCTTCTCTTCATCAAAGACTAGGTGTCTCCCTCCTCACAGGCCCTGGGACTTCCCAATTGACCTGTTGGAGGGACAACAGCCCCCAAAGAGTCGCATTTACCCCCTTTCCATGGCGGAGACTGAGGCCATGGAGAAGTATGTGGCGGAGACCCTGAAACAGGGGTTCATCAGACGCTCTACCTCTCCTGCCTCCGCCAACTTCTTCTTCATGGCCAAGCAAGGCGGAGGACTGAGGCCGTGCATTGACTACAGGGGGCTGAACGCAGTCACCACCAAGTACCGATACCCCCTCCCTCTGTTTCCGTCGGCCATCGAGCAGCTACTAGGGGCCCGGTACTTTACCAAGTTGGACCTGAGGAGTGCCTACAACCTGATCCGAATCCGGGAAGGAGACGAGTGGAAGACGGCATTCAGCACTACCTCAGGCCACTATGAATACTGCGTCATGCCCTACGGCCTCGCCAACACACCTTCTGTGTTCCAGTCCTTCGTTAATGACATGTTATGAGACATGCTGATCTTTTGTTGTGTGTAATTGTTTAGCTTCGTGTCGTTTACTCGCTCTTTTTATTCTCTTTCTCATTGTTAAGTAAACCTTTACCTTGTTGATCCCTGCATCTGCGTCCTGCCTCTTCGTATCCTCAGTACTCGTCACAGGTGGATTCATTCTGCTGTGCACTGACTGCAGTCTGTTTATGCATTATATTCATATATTGAAGTAAATTACACACAGTCACTTTAGGAAACTAGCAAATCTCTGAAAGGAAGGAGAGACACTGTATCTCTGCCTGTCGATGCCTTGACAACGAATCAGTAAACCATGAGAAAACAATAACACATTACACTTCAAAGTATCAAGACAAGTAGCCAATTTACTCTCTCTCTGCTTTCTTTCTCTTTTTTCCCCCTCTCCCTTGTTTATCGCTTGTCTCCTGCTTGGCATGGGATGCCATAGAGACCTGACGTGCTGATGAGGATCCGTAAACAGTGTGACAAGACGAGCTCAGCCTCGCCGTGCGGCTCACACTGTGCTGTGCTCACACTCCACTTGTTTAATGGACTGGGAACTCAGACAGAGTCGACAGGCAAAGGTTAGAAAGCTCATTATTTGCAAAAGATCAAGCTTTTAGCATGCGTGCAGGAAAAGCATCGCTGTTAAGTAATGAGAAAATTGAACCCATTAAGAGAGGGGGAAAAGCTTTTGCTCCATATGTCAGGAGAGTGAGGCAAGTCATAGAATGATAATCATTTGTTTAAACACATCAAAGTTTGTTTTGTGTGTGTGTTTGTGTCTTTGTGTGTGTGTACATGCATGTGTGTGTGTTTTTCTGTATGTGTGTGTGCGTGTGTGTGCGTGCGTGTGCGTGTGCGTGTGTGTGTGTGTGTGTGTGTGTGTGTGTGTGTGTGTATGCGTGTGCGTGTGCTTGTGTGTGTGTGTGTGTGTGTGCGTGTGCTTGTGTGTGTGTGTGTGCTTGTGTGTGCGTGTGTGTGTGTGTGTGTGTGTGTGTGTGTGTGTGTGTGTGTGTGTGTGTGTGTGTGTGTGTGTGTGTGTGTGTGTGTGTGTGTGTGTGTGTGTGTGTGTGTGTGTGTGTGTGTGTGTGTGTGAGAGAGAGGTAAATTAGCCAGGGATGAGAGTTGAACAGTCGCTGTCAAATAAGAGTGTTTAAGTCATTAGCAATCAGTGCCGATGGGTCCTGAATTATAAAGTGATTACTTTCCATCCAACAGTCTAAGGGTCCGTCCCAAATTACACCCTATTCCCTATATAGTCCACTATATTATCAGAGCACTGGTCAAAATTAGTGCACTAAATAAGGAATAGGTGTTAGGCCTACTGCTGATAGGTAGCTCTCTCTGCTCTCTCCCTCCCCTCTGTCTGTCCTTGATTGCAGGAGTGAAGTCTGGTGTGCGGGAGTCAGGGTTCCAGCTGCAGCTCATTCACCATATCACCTCAGCCTTTAAGACCCGGTCAAACTTACCACTCATCGTCAGATCATAGTCAAGACGACCATGTTAGTCTCGCTGCCGACTCAACCTGGTTATTTTTGCTCTTTGTGTTTTTGGTCTATTCTATTTACTTTTTCTCCTGTGCCACAGATATTTGGAACCTGACTCCTGCCTCCGCTTCACTCCTGCCACCACCACCCTGCTCTCCATTACCGGACCTCTCTTTTGGACTCACCACGGACACTAGGACATTACGGTACCACACCTGCCCTGATCTGGATCTGTTACCCTCCCTGTACCTGGACTTGCTCTTCCCATATATTTGGAAACCTGGACTTTGAACATTGTAAATAAACCTGTTAAAACTTCTCTGGCTTGGTGTACTTGTCTGCATTTGGGTTCTTATCCAGTTAAATCATAACAATAGGGTGTAATTTTGGGACGCAGACTTGGCAATAGTCTAAAAGCATCAGCCATTGTGCATCATGTGAATGTTTCCCTGTGTATCCTTGTGTATCCTTATGTTAATGGCTGTGCAGGGAGCATGGCCTGGTGTAAGGGTGTCACACTGGGCAAGGGTACTCTACATCCACGAACGACTACGAGTGAGCGCCTCGAGCAATTGACCGAATAATGTAAATTAAATACTAATGATGTCCTTAGAATGATTAGAATTACAGCTTATTTACTGTAGTGGGAGTCGGTGGGAGTCATTGTGAGTCAGTGGGAGTCAGTGGGAGTCAGTGGGAGTCAGTGGGAGTCAGTGGGAGTCAGTGGGAGTCAGTGGGAGTCAGTGGGAGTCAGTGGGAGTCAGTGGGAGTCAGTGGGAGTCATTGGGAGTCAGTGGGAGTCAGTGGGAGTCATTGGGAGTCATTGTGAGTCAGTGGGAGTCAGTGGGAATCAGTGGGAGTCAGTGGGAGTCATTGGGAGTCCGTGGGAGTCATTGGGAGTCAGTGGGAATCAGTGGGAGTCATTGGGAGTCAGTGGGAGCCAATGGGAGTCAGTGGGAGTCATTGGGAGTCATTGTGAGTCAGTGGGAGTCAGTGGGAGTCAGTGGGAGTCATTTGACAATAGTGTTGTTCCACATTGATATTATTAGGATTTAAAATAGACTATAGTATACATGTAGGAATTTTTCCTGGCCCTGTAACCTGTCCATAGTAAAATCCTAAACCCATAAGTAGGACCCAGAGTTGGTCCAGGTCAGGTCACAGGGTCATGAAAAACTCTCTTCCCCAAAACCATGGGAGGCTCTGAACTCTGTGAACTGAAAAACATTTTGAACCTCTGCAACCACTCTAGTCGACCTAGTAGACAATATCATAATGTGATTAACGAGGCCCTCTGATCAGCTGTACAGGGGGACTTGACGTCAGTACTACGAGATAACACTTTACCACTTTTGTCACGACACATTGCCTGCTGGATGGATGTTAAATCTGCTTTCTAATCGACATCCCATGACATTCATTGACAGAGATGATAGACATCAGTGCCACAGGGAAAATGTGTCGTGACAAAATGATTCTGGAGCCATTACAGTTTTTTGTGTTTTTAAAAACCAACTGTCTGTTGCACCTGTTCTGTACAATTGAATATGCATATGAAAAGCTCTGTATTCAGTATTGATATATAACTATTAATGAATTAATATGCATGCCAAAACTATGATATTATTAAAAGCTGCCCTGACCTCATAAAATATCAATCATATTGCCTAGTCTATTTTGGCAGTAAGGCAGTGCAATGTTTTTCTTTCAGAATTCAACGGTACACACATCAGTTCAACATCTAGTTGAGTTGTCAACTAACGTGAATTCAATGTCAAATCAAGACAAGATTTCACCATGCCATTGGATTTAAGTTAAAAGTTAGGTGAAAAAAATACAACATATTTTTCTTTTAAATCCAATCAGTTTTCCATGTTGATTCAACGTCATCACATTACATTTTTTATTGAAATGACGTGGAAACAACGTCAGACACCTACTTTGCAATAAGACACCTACTATCAATTTAACTGCAGATTTTCAGCCTGGCCTTGCTTAAGTTAAAATATAAATATCTCTCATGTAAGAAACTACCCAAATACATTTTCTCTAGCAAACGTTTTCAAGATTGTGAAGTTGCAGCGATGGGACAAGACTGTAACTACCAATTGGATATCACGAAATTGGGGAGAAAAAGGGGTAAAAAATGCAAAAATATAAAGTAATTTGCTCAATGGGGACGGTCGATACAGTCTGTGAGTACAGGTGAGTAAAGTGAGTTTATTTTACAAGAATATCTGAGAGAGTTCACTGTTTATTAAATCATATCTCACCAAGTCCCTCCTGAATCAAAACAGGATTCATATGAAGTCATGTTTATTCCACTAACATTCTGAAAAGTACAGGATCAAGGCTAAGCATCATGAATAATACATTTAGTAGTAGTTTATTCACAAAAGAGACATGTGACTCACCAAATATTCATCATCCTTTTGGATTAGTTCTGGGTCATTGTTTTTAGACATGGTTTAGGTATTGCATAGGATTAATGCCAATCAAACTAGTCAAATATGACTAGAGGACAAATAATACTTTCAAGCCAGTAGATTAGATGTGGGATACACATACAAAATCCTGTAATTCAGGGATCATCAACTACATTCAGCTGGGGATGGTCAGGGTTTCAGAACATAATTGCAAATAAGTTGTAGACAGCAAATTGACGGCAAGAAGCCCAAACAGATATATTTGACTAAAACAATAACTTCAAACCTTTTGTATATGATCACATATACAGTAAGGGAAAAAAGTATTTGATCCCCTGCTGATTTTGTACGTTTGCCCACTGACAAAGAAATGATCAGTCTATAATTTTAATGGTAGGTTTATTTGAACAGTGAGAGACAGAATAACAACAAAAAAATCCAGAAAAACGCATGTCAAAAATGTTATAAATTGATTTGCATTTTAATGAGGGAAATAAGTATTTGACCCCCTCTCAATCAGAAAGATTTCTGGCTCCCAGGTGTCTTTTATACAGGTAACGTGCTGAGATTAGGAGCACACTCTTAAACGGCTCATCTGCAAAGTGGTACGCCACACAAGCTTACGGAACGGAACCGCCGAGTGCTGAAGTGCGTAGCGCGTAAAAATCGCCTGTCCTTGGTTGCAACACTCATTACTGACTTCCAAACTGCCTCTGGAAGCAACGTCAGCACAATAACTGTTTGTCGGGAGCTTCATGAAATGGGTTTCCATGGTCAAGAAGCCGCACGCAAGCCTAAGATCACCATGCGCAATGCCAAACGTCGGCTGGAGTTGTGTAAAGCTCGTCGCCATTGGACTCTGGAGCAGTGGAAACACGTTTTTTGGATTGATTAGTCACGCTCTGGCAGTCCGACGGACAAATCTGGGTTTGGCGGACGCCAGGAGAACGCTACCTGCCCCAATGCATAGTGGCAACTATAAAGTTTGGTGGAGGAGAAATAATGGTCTGGGGCTGTTCTTCATGGTTCGGTCTAGGCCCCTTAGTTACAGTCAAGGGAAATCTTAATGCTACAGCATACAACGACATTCTAGACGATTCTGTGCTTCCAACTTTGTGGCAACAGTTTGGGGAAGGCCCTTTCCTGTTTCAGCATGACAAAGCGAGGTCCATACAGAAATGGTTTGTTGAGATCGGTGTGGAAGAACTTGACTGGCCTGCACAGAGCGCTGAACTCAACTCCATCGAACACCTTTGGAATTAATTGGAACGTCGACTGCGAGCGAGGCCTAATCGCCCAACATCAGTGCCCAATCTCACTAACGCATTTGTGGCTGAATGGTAGCAAGTCCCTGAAGCAACGTTCCAACATCTAGTGTAAAGACTTCCCAGAAGAGTGGAACCTGTTATAGCAGCAAAGGGGGGGGACCAACTCCATATTAATGCCCATGATTGTGGAATGAGATGTTCGTTGAGCAGGTGTCCACATACTTTTGGTCATGTGGTGTATCATGTCCTTTGGATAGTCTGCCTTCTACTTCCCCATTCTTTTGTATAACATGACTTACCAGTTGCAACCTACATTTATACATTTACATATTTTCTCTTACAACAAAATGTGTTGGCTTTTGATGTCCACGTCAGGTCAATTAAAATACTATGAGAATTGTATCTATAAATGGGAGATTTATCTAATGGAGATATACTGTACTTCAACATAGTTGGACATCTTAGTGGTCCTCTGTAGCTCAACTGGTAGAGCACGGTGCTTGTAACGCCAAGGTAGTGGGTTCGATCCCCGGGACCACCCATACACAAAAATGTATGCACGCATGACTGTAAGTCGCTTTGGATAAAAGCGTCTGCTAAATGGCATATTATTATTATTTATTATTATCTTGGTACTGCAATATATTGAGTCACAGCACCCCATTGTCTGCCTGATGCTAAGAGAAGACATTAGATGTTCAACGAGCGGGTGTCCACATACCTTTGGTCATGTAGTGTATCACTCTTTTATGTGTGGGAATACTTTGGAATAGATTTCCAAAATGTAAATCTCTTGGAGCTGATTTGCTGGTGTTTTATATCCAGCAATAAAATAATGTTGTTGTTTTTTGTTTTTTTGCTCATAAAACTTGGGAGGCAAAATAAAATCACCCGCGGGCTGCCAGCTGGGGAACACTGTTTGGAATCACTGCTGGGGAACCCTGATAGGGAACCCTGCTATAATTCAACTTCTACAATAGTTACACATCCAACAACCAAACTCCGACTTCTTTCACCAATAGTATATCACATCCTGTCTATTGAAATGTATCTGACGGCATACCTACCTCTGCTTCATCCCAGATTGAGATTCTCATTTAGCTGTACAGTAGGATTGGATAATGTGACTAAAGTGTAAGAGTCGGGTCTGGTAATGGTGTCGGCTGAGTGAATGAATTATGTAAAGTGATGATTTGATAAAGTAGAGCCCGATGAGGCATGGCCCAGACAGATGTGTGGCAGTTAGCTAGCTTTCTGAGTAGTAACATTAGCTCATGATAATGATGACTGCCATTACTGAAGGGAGGAAGGCCTGGGCTATGGCTCTTTCACACAGTCCCTCACACCAGCTCCCAGAGAGGTGTGAGAGCCAGTTTAACATGAGTAGCACTCAGCTCCCAGAGAGGTGTGAGAGCCAGTTTAACATGAGTAGCGCTCAGCTCCCAGAGAGGTGTGAGAGCCAGTTTAACATGAGTAGCACTCAGCTCCCAGAGAGGTGTGAGAGCCAGTTTAACATGAGTAGCACTCAGCTCCCAGAGAGGTGTGAGAGCCAGTTTAACATGAGTAGCATTCAGCTCCCAGAGAGGTGTGAGAGCCAGTTTAACATGAGTAGCACTCAGCTCCCAGAGAGGTGTGAGAGCCAGTTTAACATGAGTAGCAATCAGCTCCTGTGTCATACAGTATGGTACAAACTGCAGTGTACTGTTCTTAAAGGGGCAATCTGCAGTTGCTACATCTGTTTTTGGATTTATAAATTAATGATATGTACCTTCATTGGCTCTTGCAGAATATAACTTCTAAATGCCTCATGAGCTTAGTTCAACTGTCGTACCCCATCAGAAACCAAAATATAAGCTTGTTTTACTACAATGTTTGTAAACAAAGAGAATGTAAACAAACACTATATAGTCTCAAAACATGGTTACAACTATAATGTTGATATCATGCAATGCTCAGTCCTATCATCCATAGCTCTGTCTATTAATTTGAGAGTGGTTACATTTCTTCCGTCCCATCCCTCAGCTTTTTACAGATAAAGGATAGGAGAACATGCTTTGGTATTGTTTCAACTACTGATTACCGCTTTAACCATGGCTCCTCCCTCCCTAATTACTGCCCTGAGCACAGCATCACCTCCCATAGGCAGGCAGTACAATTACAGAATGTCTCTCTCTCTCTCTCTCTCTCTCTCTCTCTCTCTCTCTCTCTCTCTCTCTCTCTCCATTCAATTCAATTCAATTTAAGGGCTTTATTGGCATAGGAAGAAAAAAATTACATTGCCAAAGCAAGTGAAATAGATAATAAACTAAAGTGAAATAAACACCCAAAAATGAACAGTAAACATTACACACAAGTTCTAAAAGAATAAAGACATTTCAAATGTCTAATTAGGTCCATATATAGTGTTGTAGCAATGTGCAAATAGTTGAAGTACAAAAGGGAAAATAAATCAACATAAATATGGGTTGTATTTACAATGGTGTTTGTTCTTCACTGGTTGCCCTTTTCTTGTGGCAACAGGTCACAAAGCTTGCTGCTGTGATTGCACACTGTGGTATTTCAACCAATAGGTATGGGAGTTTATCAAAATGGAATTTGTTTTCGAATTCTTTGTGTGTCTGTGTAATCTGAGGGAAATATGTGTCTCTAATATGGTCATACACTTAGCAGGAGGTTAGGAAGTGCAGCTCAGTTTCCACCTCATTTTGTTGGCAGTGTGCACATAGCCTTTCTCTTGAGAGCCAGATCTGCCAAAGGCAGACTTTCTCAATAGCAAGGCTATGCTCACTGACTCTGTATATAGTCAAAACCTTCCTTATTTTTGGGTCAGTCAAAGTGGTCAGGTATTCTGCTACTGTGTACTCTCTGTTTAGGGCCAAATAGCATTCTAGTTTGCTCTGTTTTTTTGTTAATTCTTTCCAATGTGTCAAGTAATTATATCTTTTTTTTTCTCATGATTTGGTTGGGTCTAATTGTGTTGCTGTCCTGGGGGTGTGTTTGTGTTTGTGAACAGAGCCCCAGGACCAGCTTGCTTAGGGGACTCTTCTCAAGGTTAATCTCTCTGTAGGTGATGACTTTGTTATGGAAGGTTTGGGAATAGCATCCTTTTAGGTGGTTGTAGGATATAACGGCTCTTTTCTGATTTTGATAATTAGCGGGTATCGGCCTAATTCTGCTCTGCATGCATTATTTGGTGTTTTACGTTGTACGCAGAGGAGATTCTTACAGAATTCTGCATGCAGAGTCTCAATCTGGTGTTCGTCCCATTTTGTGAATTATTGGTTGGTGAGTGGACCCCAGACCTCACAACCATAAAGTGCAATGGGTTCTATAACTGATTCAAGTATTTTTAGCCAGATCCTAATTGGTATGTCAAATTCTATGTTCCTTTTGATGGCATAGAAGGCCCTTCTTGCCTTGTCTCTCAGATCATTCACAACTTTGTGGAAGTTACCTGTGGCGCTGATGTTTAGGCCGAGGTATGTATAGTTTTTTGTGTGCTCTAGGGCAACGGTCTCTAGATAGAATTTGTATTTGTGGTCCTGGCAACTGGACCTTTTTGGGAACACCATTATTTTTGTCTTACTGAGATTTACTGTCAGGGCCCAGGTCTGACAGAATCTGTGCAGAAGATCTAGGTGCTGCTGTAGGCCCTCCTTGGTTGGGGACAGAAGCACCAGATCATCAGCAAACAGTAGACATTTGACTTCAGATTCTAGTAGGGTGAGGTCGGGTGATGTAGACTGTTCTAGTGCCCTTGCCAATTCGTTGATATATATGTTGAAGAGGGTGGGGCTTTAGCTGCATCCCTGTCTCACCCCACGGCCCTGTGGAAAGAAATGTGTGTGTTTTTTGCCAATTTTAACCGCACACTTGTTTGTTTACATGGATTTTATAATGTCGTGTGTTTTTCCCCCAACAACACTTTCCATCAATTTGTATAGCAGACCCTCGTGCCAAATTGAGTCAAAGCTTTTTGAAATCAACAAAGCATTAGAAGACTTGCCTTTGTTTTGGTTTGTTTCTTTGTCAATTAGGGTGTGCAGGGTCTGTCATATGGTAATTTGGTAAAAAGCCAATTTGACAATTGCTCAGTTGTTTTTCCTGAGGAGAGTCTGCTGTTAATTATAATGCAGAGGATTTTCCCAAGGTTGCTGTTGACGCATATCCCACAGTAGTTATTGGGGTAAAATTTATTTCCACTTTTGTGTATTGGGGTGTATAAAGACTTTAAGTATACCCAATTGGAATTTGTGGTCTGTATATTTTATCATTAAATTTAGGATACCATCAACACCACAGGCCTTTTTGGGTTGGAGGGTTTGTATATTGTCCTGTAGTTCATTCAATGTAATTGGAGAATCCAGTGAGTTCTGCTAGTATTTAATAGTTGAATCAGTTGTATTTGACCATGTACACCACCGTTCAAAAGTTTGGGGTCACTTAGAAATGTCCTTGTTTTCAAAAGAAAAGCAGTTTTTTGTCCATTAAAATAACATCAAATTGATCAAAAATACAGTGTAGACATTGTTAATGTTGTAAATGGCTATTGTAGCTGGAAACGGCTGATTTTTTATGGAATATCTACATAGGCGTACAGAGGCCCATTATCAGCAACCATCAGTCCTGTGTTCCAATGGCACGTTGTTTTTGCTAATTCAAGTTTTTTTTCGGATCAATTTTATGTTATTTTAATGGACTAAGAAATTGCTTTTCTTTTGAAAACAAGGACATTTCTAAGTGACCCCAAACTTTTGAACAGTAGTGTATATGTTTTTGCTGTTTGTTTTTTGTTATCGGGCCAAAAAGATTGGAGAAGTGGTTTATCCATACATCTCCGTTTTGGATAGATAACTCTTCGTGTTGTTGTTTGTTTAGTGTTTTCCAATTTTCCCAGAAGTGGTTTGATTCTTAAATTACATTGAGCTGATTTCTGACGTGCTGTTCCTTATTTTCCGTGGTGTATTTCTGTATTTGTTTTAGTGATTCACCATAGTGAAGGCGTAGGCTCAGGTTTTCTGGGTCACTATGTTTTTGGTTAGATAGGTTTCTCAATTTCTTTCTTAGGTTTTTGCATTCTTCATCAAACCATTTGTCATTGCTGTTAAATTTCATAGGTTTTCTGCTTGAAATGTTAGATTTGATAGGGAAGCTGAGAGGTCAAATATACTGTTTAGGTTTTCTACTGCCAAGTTTACACCTTCACTATTACAGTGAATCATTTTGTCCAGGAAGTTGTCTAAAAGGGATTGAATTTGTTGTTGCCTAATTGTTTTTTGGTAGGTTTCCACACTAATTTCCTTTTATCTATAGGAATTCTTAATATATTATTCAGTTCCTTTGGATTTGATGCCTCATGATTGAGCATAGCTCTGTTCAAGTATACTGTGATTTTGCTGTGATCTGATAGGGGTGTCAGTGGGCTGACTGTGAACGCTCTGAGAGACTCTGGGTTGAGGTCAGTGATAAAGTAGTCTACAGTACTACTGCCAAGAGATGAGCTATAGGTGTACCTACCATAGGAGTCCCCTCGAAGCCAATGACTATGTACATGCCCAGCATGCGACAGAGGTGCCGGAGTTGTGACCTGTTTTTGTTGGTTATGTTGTCGTAGTTGTGCCTAGGGGGACATATGGGAGAGGGAATGCTGTCACCTCTAGGTAGGTGTTTGTCCCCCCGTGTGCTGAGGGTGTCAGGTTCTTGTCCAGTTCTGGCATTTAGGTCGCCACAGACTAGTACATGTCCCTGGGCCTGGAAATGATTGATTTCCCCCTCCAGGATGGAGAAGCTGTCTTCTCAAAACAGGAATATTTATTTATAATATATAAAATGTTCCTCCTGTGTGCTACCTATTGGTGGTGGGGGGGGGGATAGTGGAGAGCAATTGAAGGGTTACTTAGTAGCAATGCAAATATCATGGTACAGCTATATGGACACTCAATCACTATGGTATTTTTTATTGGTAAATGTGCAAACATATATTATGATAAATAGATTTGAAACTTGTATCTCATTATGGTAAGTGGTGAAATAAGTATAGCCAGTTATAATAGTAATGGCTTAGCTGATAATAACAAAAGAAGAACAATATTTACATGGCTCAAAGAGAAGGAATATAATATCTATTGTTTACAGGAAACTCATTCAACAATTCTAGATGAAGTTGTGTGGAAAAAGGACTGGAGGTTCGAAATATACGTCTCCCATGGGCAAAGAAACTCAAAAGGGGTGATGATATTAATTAACAGTAATTTCGATCCGAATGTGCAAATTGTCCAAACAGATCCACATGGTTGATGGATGATTTTAAATATGTTATTGGACCATAAAGAGATATGGCTCATTAACCTTTACAGACCAAATAATGATGATCCACACTTCTTTGATAATATATGTCATAAATGATCAACCCTGCAAGCAATACAAGACTCTATTATTATGGTGGGAGATTATAATACTGTTTTAAATAGCTCAATGGACCGTAAAGGAAATCACACTACAAACTATCACCCTCATGTTCTTAAGGAAATCATGAATGTCATGGATACATTAGAACTAGTAGATATATGGAGGCTTAAATATCCTGACTTAGTGAGATATACATGGCGGAGACTCAATCAAGCTAGTCGTCTTGACTTCTTTCTTATGTCATTCTCGTTGGCACCAAAAGTTTAAAAAGTGTTGATAGGGGACAGAATGCGGTAGGACCATCATATAATTGGCATGTACATTACTCTTACTGAATTTCCACGTGGGCGAGGATATTGGACATTTTATCAAAGCCTATTGGATGATAACTTGTTTTTAGCTAGGACAGAGGAATTTATAACTGTTTTTTTCCGACATAACATAGGTACAGCTGTCACGGAATCAGCCGAGGCTGCTCCTCCTCCTTGCTCGGGCAGGCTTCGCCGTTCGTCGTCCCCGGAGTACTAGCTGCCACCGATCTATGTTTCGGTGTTTGACTTGTTTTGTCCTGATTGTGTACACCTGTTCCCCATTATGTTGTATTGTATTCCCTATTTAACCCTCTGTCGTGCATTGTGTGTTGTGTGTTATTGTATTTCGTCATCGGCAGTGTTCGTGTGCGGGTTGTTTATTCCTCCTATGTTGGAGATAGTTTTTCTTCTCTGGTTACTTTCGAGTAAAGTACGTTTCCAGTAAGCTCTGTGTCCTGCGTTTGACTTTGCCTACCACATTTCACTGTCGCCTTCTGACAGAATAACACACCATCATGGAGTCAGCAGGATCGGCGGTGCCAAGGGGATCACTGGAGGAGCGCGTAATCCACCAAGAGGCCAGGATCCAGCACCTGGGCACCACCATGCAAGAGGAGATGGACACCTTGAGGCGATGGGAGAGTGGAGGTTTGCCCACACCTCCTCCTACGATACCACCACCATCAGCCATACCCATCGTTCCATCTCCGGAGTCCAGTGGGATTCGGCTCTCGCTCCCGTGGGCTTATGATGGCACCGCGGCCGGGTGTCAGGGTTTCCTACTCCCAGGTTGAACTCTACCTAGCAACCATTCACCCGGCGCCCTCGGGATATGAGAGCGTGTCCGCCCTCATCTCCTGTCTGTCCGGCAAGGCGCTGGAGTGGGCCAACGCCGAATGGGGTGGGATAGACGCCGCTACGGTCAGCTATGGAGAGTTCACCCGCCGCTTCCAGGCAGTATTCGATCATCCCCCAGTGGGTAAGCGGCGGGTGAGCGTCTATTCCACCTTAGACAGGGGAGGAGGAGCGCGCAGGAGTTTGCGCTGGACTTCCGGACGCTAGCTGCCAACACGGGATGGAATGAGAGGGCCCTCATCGACCACTACAGATGCAGCCTGAGGGAGGACGTGCGTCGGGAATTGGCCTGCAGGGACACCAACCTCAGCTTTGATCAACTGGTGGACATGTCGATTCGCCTGGATACCCTGTTGGCTACCCGCGGGACGTCCGGATTCGGGGCCGTCCATTCCATCCCCCAGCACTTCCCGAGCCGACCCCTATGGAGCTCGGGGGTGCTGGTGCTAGGGAGACCAGGAGGGAGACCAGGAGGGAGGCCGTCCCCTGCACCAACTGTGGCCGCAGAGGACACAATGCTGGTCGGTGCTGGGGGGGGGGTCTCCTAGGAATCGAGGCAGTGGGCGACGTACTGATGAGTCATTCCAGGTGAGTAGGCACCCAACTCACCCAGAGCTCTCTGCTGATCATATGTGTATTAAAGTGGTGTTTCCCGAGGTTTCTCCTCACTCCCAGCATAAGGCGCTAGTAGATTCAGGCGCAGCTGGGAATTTTATCGATCGCCAGTTCACCTATAAGTTAGGGATTCCTATCTTACCTGTTGATGTGCCCTTCCCCATTCATGCCCTAGATAGCCGCCCGTTGGGGTCAGGGTTGATTAGGGAGGTCACGGCGCCTCTCCGGATGAAAACGCAGGAGGGCCATGAGGAGATATTACGTTTGTATTTGATTGATTCTCCTGCGTTTCCCTTGGTGTTGGGGCTTCCCTGGTTAACAGCTCATGACCCCAACATTTCATGGCAGCAGAGAGCTCTCCAGGGATGGTCTGATCAGTGTACTGGGCGGTGTGTAGGCGTTTCCGTAGGGACAACGACGGTGGAAAGCCCGAACCAAGTTCCCACCTTGCACATTCCACCTGAGTATGCCGATTTGGCTCTCACCTTCAGTAAGAAGAAGGCGACTCAATTACCACCTCATCGACAGGGGGATTGTGCGATAGACCTCCAGGTAGGCGCTGCGCTTCCACGTAGTCACGTGTATCCTCTGTCTCAGGAGGAGACGGCCGCTATGGAGACCTACGTCACCAAATCTTTGAGACAGGGTTACATACGGCCGTCTACTTCCCCTGCTTCCTCAAGTTTCTTTTTTGTGAAGAAGAAGGATGGGTGTTTACGCCCGTGTATTGATTACCGTGGTCTAAATCAGATCACCATCAAATACAGCTATCCTCTCCCTCTGATTGCTAGTATGACGGAGTCATTACACGGGGCGCGATTCTTCACAAAATTGGATCTCAGGAGCGCGTACAACCTGGTGCGCATTAGGGAGGGAGGTGAGTGGAAGACAGCATTCAGTACCACCTCGGGTCACTATGAGTACCTCGTCATGCCATACGGGTTGATGAATGCTCCTTCAGTCTTCCAATCATTTGTGGACGAGATTTTCCGGGACTTGCATGGACAGGGTGTTGTGGTATATATTGATGACATTCTAATATACTCCGCTACACGAGCCGAGCATGTGTCCCTGGTGCGTCGAGTGGTTGGTAGACTGTTGGAGCATGACCTTTATGCGAAGGCGGAGAAATGTCTATTCTTCCAGGAGTCCATCTCATTCCTGGGACATCGGTTGTCCGCGTCAGGGGTAGAGATGGAGATTGACCGCGTTTCTGCCGTGCGTAATTGGCAGACTCCCACCACGGTAAAGGAGGTGCAGCGCTTCTTGGGTTTTGCCAATTACTACCCGAGGTTTATCCGGGGCTTTGGACAGGTAGCAGCTCCCATTACCTCTCTGCTAAAGGGGGGTCCCATGCGCCTGCAGTGGTCAGCTGAGGCGGACAGGGCGTTTAAACATCTGAAGGACCTGTTTACCTCGGCTCCGGTGCTGACGCATCCGGATCCCTCTTTGGCATTCCAGGTGGAGGTGGACGCTTCCGAGGCTGGGATCGGCGCTGTGCTGTCTCAGCGCTCGGGTACGCCACCTAAACTCCGCCCCTGTGCTTTCTATTCTAAGAAGCTCAGTCCGGCGGAGCGCAATTATGAAGTGGGGGATAGGGAGCTGCTGGCTGTGGTTCAAGCCCTGAAGGTGTGGAGACATTGGCTTGAGGGGGCTAAACACCCTTTTCTCATTCTGGCTGACCATCGTAACCTGGAGTACATCTGGGCAGCGAGGAGGCTGAATCCTCGCCAGGCAAGGTGGTCAATGTTTCTTTCCCGCTTTGTATTTAAGCTCACCTACAGTGGGGAAAAAAAGTATTTAGTCAGCCACCAATTGTGCAAGTTCTCCCACTTAAAAAGATGAGAGAGGCCTGTAATTTTCATCATAGGTACACGTCAACTATGACAGACAAAATGAGAAAGAAAAATCCAGAAAATTATGGTGGAAAATAAGTATTTGGTCAATAACAAAAGTTTCTCAATACTTTGTTATATACCCTTTGTTGGCAATGACACAGGTCAAATGTTTTCTGTAAGTCTTCACAAGGTTTTCACACACTGTTACTGGTATTTTGGCCCATTCCTCCATGCAGATCTCCTCTAGAGCAGTGACTCCTTCGTTGCCCGGGCGGTGTGTTTGGGATCATTGTCATGCTGAAAGACCCAGCCACGTTTCATCTTCAATGCCCTTGCTGATGGAAGGAGGTTTTCACTCAAAATCTCACGCTACATGGCCCCATTCATTCTTTCCTTTACACGGATCAGTCGTCCTGGTCCCTTTGCAGAAAAACAGCCCCAAAGCATGATGTTTCCACCCCCATGCTTCACAGTAGGTATGGTGTTCTTTGGATGCAACTCAGCATTCTTTGTCCTCCAAACACGACAAGTTGAGTTTTTACCAAAAAGTTATATTTTGGTTTCATCTGACCATATGACATTCTCCCAATCCTCTTCTGGATCATCCAAATGCACTCTAGCAAACTTCAGACGGGCCTGGACATGTACTGGCTTAAGCAGGGGGACACGTCTGGCACTGCAGGATTTGAGTCCCTGGCGGCGTAATGTGTTACTGATGGTAGGCTTTGTTACTTTGGTCCCAGCTCTCTGCAGGTCATTCACTAGGTCCCCCCGTGTGGTTCTGGGATTTTTGCTCTGTTAATTATTTATGCATAGTCACTTTAACTCTACCCACATGTACATATTACTTCAACTACCTCATCTAGCCGGTGCCCCCGCACATTGACTCTGCACCGGTACCCCCCTGTATATATAGCCTCCCTGCTGTTATTTTATTTTACTTCTGCTCTTTTTTTCTCAACACTTTTTTTGTTGTTGTTTTATTTTTACTTTCTTTGTTAAAAATAAATGCACTGTTGGTTAAGGGCTGTAAGTAAGCATTTCACTGTAATGTCTGCACCTGTTGTATTCGGCGCATGTGACCAATAAAATGTGATTTGATTTGATTTGATAATTTTGACCCCACGGGGTGAGATCTTGCGTGGAGCCCCAGATCGAGGGAGATTATCAGTGGTCTTGTATGTCTTCCATTTCCTAATAATTGCTCCCACAGTTGATTTCTTCAAACCAAGCTGCTTACCTATTGCAGATTCAGTCTTCGCAGCCTGGTGCAGGTCTACAATTTTGTTTCTGGTGTCCTTTGACAGCTCTTTGGTCTTGGCCATAGTGGAGTTTGGAGTGTGACTGTTTGAGGTTGTGGACAGGTGACTTTTATACTGATAACAAGTTCAAACAGGTGCCATTAATACAGGTAACGAGTGGAGGACAGAGGAGCCACTTAAAGAAGAAGTTACAGGTCTGTGAGAGCCAGAAAACTTGCTTGTTTGTAGGTGACCAAATACTTATTTTCCACCATAATTTGCAAATAAATTCATAAAAAATCCTACAATGTGATTTTCTGGATTTTTTTTCTCAATTTGTCTGTCATAGTTGACGTGTACCTATGATGAAAATTACAGGCCTCTCTCATTTTTTTAAGTGGGAGAACATGCACAATTGGTGGCTGACTAAATACTTTTTTTCCCCACTGTATATACCAGGGTCCCAGAATGCTAAGGCAGACGCCCTGTCCCGACTATATGACACAGAGGAGAGGTCTATTGATCCCACTCCCATACTCCCGGAGTCTTGTTTAGTGGCACCGGTGATGTGGGAGGTGGATGCGGAAATCGAGCGGGCGTTACGTTCCGACCCTACTCCTCCACAGTGTCCAGAGGGTCGGAGGTACGTGCCGCTCGAGGTTCGCGACCGTTTGATATACTGGGCTCACACGTCACCCTGCTCTGGTCATCCGGGTATTGGTCGGACAGTGCACTGCCTTAGTGAGAAGTACTGGTGGCCAACCTTAGCTAAGGACGTGAGGGTTTATGTTTCCTCCTGCTCGGTGTGCGCCCAGTGTAAGGCACCTAGACACCTGCCCAGGGGGAAGTTACAACCCCTACCCATTCCACAACGGCCGTGGTCTCACCTATCGGTGGATTTTGTCACGGACCTTCCCCCCTCCCAGGGCAACACTACGATCTTGGTCGTTGTGGATCGGTTTTCTAAAGCCTGCCGTCTCATTCCCCTGCCAGGTCTCCCTACTGCCCTACAAACTGCTGAGGCCCTGTTTACACACGTCTTCCGGCACTATGGGGTGCCTGAGGATATAGTGTCTGATATATATATATATATATATATATATATATATATATATATATATATATATATATATATATATATATATATATATTGTGATGTCACGAGAGGCTGTGTCCTGGAGGGACGTTACATCCCCCTGAGGTGGCTGCAAACCCAGACAGCTATGGCTCCATCTGCTGGTATGGTCGGGAACTCCACCCCTCTATGGCCAATCTTCCCACGCAGCTGAAACAAATGAGGAGCTGATGAGCTGAAGGTTTTTGGGAAGGGAAGAGACACAGTCTCCAACCTGGGCTCTCTGGAGAACAAGAGTGCTGCACGTCCACTTCCATGAGGAATATAAGGATTTGGGGATACTTACCTTTGGGAAATACTCACCTTTGGATATATGCACCTGTGGAAATACGTGAGAGACATTTGGAAGGACTTTTTGCTGGGTTGGCCACTAGCTGCAACGTGGACTACAGTAAGGCTGGGGAAAAGTTATCTGAGCGAGTGAGAATTATGACTTTGGATGTGGAAGAGACATCCCTGAACTGTTAACCCTTAAAGAGCCACAAGAGAACAGAATTTTGTTATATTTTCGTTAATTTCCCAAGACCTATAATAAAATCCTTGTTTTGTTTGAACCTTGTCTCCTTGCACTACTTGAGCAATCCCGCTGAAAGCTGTGTAGCCTCTCGTGACGTCACAGATGGTGGAGAATACGGGCACGCTCAAGCGTTAATAGTGCATGTCAGAGGAGGATACCGAAGGTTTGATCACCCAGTTTTCCAAGTTGGCCGTAGGCTCCCCGCCCGACTGAAATGGAGGACATATTGAAAGCCCTTGTTGCTGGCCAGCAAGCCCAGATGCAAGCAAACGTGGCTCTCTTGGAGGAGCAAAAGAAAGCCAACCTTCTGAAGGCAGAGGAATTGCAGTTGCAGAGACAGAGGGTGGTCCAAAATACCCGCCCAATAAAGGCAAGTGACTTTATATCTAAGATGGGAGCTACCGATGACATTGAGGCATACCTGCATGCATTTGAGGCCACGGCCACTAGGGAAGCCTGGCCCAAGCAACAGTGGGTTGGTCTGTTAGCCCCCCTTTCTAACCGGGGAATCGCTGAATGCTGTCCGGGACCTGGGCCCTGACCAGGTTACTGACTATGATGCCCTGAAGTCTGAGATCCTCAGCAGATATGGACTCACAAAGTTTGGTATGGCCCAGCGCTTTCACAGTTGGACCTTCCAACCAGACCAACCTCCTCGGGCGCAGATGCATGAACTTGTCCGAATCGCAAGGAAATGGCAGGATCCGCAGAGGAATACAGCAGCGGCGGTGGTGGAGGCCGTTGTGGTGGATCGTTACCTACGCGCCCTGCCTTATGAGGCAAAACGGTTCATCAGTCAACAGGCCTTGACCACGGCTGATCTGACCGTGGAAGCTGTGGAAAAGTACCAGGCCACAGCGGAGATGCTGAATGCTTCCCGAAAAAGACCCCAGGAGGGCGGCCCCCACCACAAATGGGAAGAACCCGTCCAAAGGACCCCAAGGTCTCGAACCCAGCCACGTCAGGACTTATCCCGGCTCCAGGGGGAGCCAGAAACCAGGCGGGTCCAAGAAGAGTACACCAGGAGGGGGAAACTCGACAGTGTTACCGGTGTGGGGAGATGGGACATATCTCCTGGCAGTGTGGGAAACCAGCCGATGAACCTATGCCCACTGCGGAGTCCTCCAGCTCAGCACCCACACACCGTTTTGCCTCGCTCTTGGGAGTCGTAGATGGCGGCCCAGATCGACCCCCCACCTGCCCGGTAACTGTGAATCACCATGATGTGGAGGCCTTACTGGATTCTGGTAGCCGGGCCACCCTGGTGCGTAAGGATTTGGTGGGCCCAACGTGTCTGACCCCGGGGAAAGTCCTCCCAG
The DNA here is from genome assembly GCF_020615455.1 of Coregonus clupeaformis. Taxonomy (NCBI): domain Eukaryota; kingdom Metazoa; phylum Chordata; class Actinopteri; order Salmoniformes; family Salmonidae; genus Coregonus; species Coregonus clupeaformis. The sequence goes on along the minus strand of NC_059208.1, from coordinate 57,703,196 downwards.
TTTCCTGTGTCCATGGGGACACCAGAGAATACCCCATTACTGAACTTACAATGACCAGCACACGGGGAACCATACACACGACGGCGGGGTGGTTGATTCCCTCCCCGTCCCTGTCCTAATTGGACGAGACTGCCCAGCCTTTTACCCACTCTGGAGAGAGTCTCAGGAGAGGATAACCCGAGTACCTCGGAAACGGAGAGGCAAGACTCAGGCTGGGAAGGCTCCGGTGCAATCCTCCGAATTACTCACTCCCGCCCCGGGCTCTGATAGGGATGGCAGGTGCCCAGACCGACACAGAGACGGAGCTACAGAATCTGGACAAAGAACTGTCTGGTCTGAAGGGGACCGCTGAGAGGTATCGTTTGTTAAAGCAACAGTTAGACATGAAGACAGAAGAGTTAGATATCCTCCAGGCTAAACTCCAACAGAGCTCCTTCCATAAGCAACAGGAGGAGCTGGAGAGGCTGCGCAGGACCATCGAGGAGTGTGAGGAGACCCTGCGCAGTAGTAAGGAGGTCCAGAAGAAGGCAGAGGAGAAGTACAAGGTGTTGGAGAACAAGATGAAGAATGCGGAGGCAGAGAGAGAGAAGGAACTGAAAGCTGCTCAACAGAAGCTAAACTCTGCTAAAACCAAGGCTGATGCGTTCAGTAAGAAACTCAAGGAGAGACAACAGGAGGCTGAGTCCCTGGTCCTAGAGTTGGAGGAGTTGAAGAGAGAGCAGGCTGGCAAGCACCACGGCAATGCGGACGCCCTCTCCCGGCGTGATGCCTTCTTCGCTGCCTTTACCCCGACGAGGACGTCGGTCCCGAGGAGGGGGATGTGTGATGTCACGAGAGGCTGTGTCCTGGAGGGACGTTACATCCCCCTGAGGTGGCTGCAAACCCAGACAGCTATGGCTCCATCTGCTGGTATGGTCGGGAACTCCACCCCTCTATGGCCAATCTTCCCACGCAGCTGAAACAAATGAGGAGCTGATGAGCTGAAGGTTTTTGGGAAGGGAAGAGACACAGTCTCCAACCTGGGCTCTCTGGAGAACAAGAGTGCTGCACGTCCACTTCCATGAGGAATATAAGGATTTGGGGATACTTACCTTTGGGAAATACTCACCTTTGGATATATGCACCTGTGGAAATACGTGAGAGACATTTGGAAGGACTTTTTGCTGGGTTGGCCACTAGCTGCAACGTGGACTACAGTAAGGCTGGGGAAAAGTTATCTGAGCGAGTGAGAATTATGACTTTGGATGTGGAAGAGACATCCCTGAACTGTTAACCCTTAAAGAGCCACAAGAGAACAGAATTTTGTTATATTTTCGTTAATTTCCCAAGACCTATAATAAAATCCTTGTTTTGTTTGAACCTTGTCTCCTTGCACTACTTGAGCAATCCCGCTGAAAGCTGTGTAGCCTCTCGTGACGTCACAATATATATATATATATATATATATATATATATATATATATATATATATATATTATTTGCAGAAAAAACAAACATATTGGAGATTGGAAGTGATGCAGACAATTACATTGATGGAAGTTACAATCTATCTGCAATATTAAAGCTGATCTACCCCCCAAAAAAGGTTAAAAATAAAAAATAAATTCTGATTTCATGAGTTGGGATTATGGTTCATTGTTTAACTAACTAACGTTAGCTGGCTGGCTCGCTAGCTAACATTACGTGTATGATGTTATTATTCGCATGTCAGAGCCGTTTGCTTGGCTAGTTAGAGACTAATGTTAGCTAGCTAACATTGAACCTGGTTGGTTAGCTACCAGCAGATTCATGCAGGGTAGTAACGACATGAGTTGGCACTATGGTTAATTGTTTAGCTAGCTAACGTTAGCTGGCTGGCTCACTAGCTAACGTTACGTGTATGATGTTATTATTTGTATCTCAGAGCCATTCGCTTTGCTAGTTAGAGCCTAATGTTAGCTAGCTAACATTGAAACTGGTTGGTTAGCTACCAGCAGATTCATGCTTGGTAGTAACAACATGAGTTGGCACTATGGTTAATTGTTTAGCTAGCTAACGTTAGCTGGCTGGCTCACTAGCTAACGTTACGTGTATGATGTTATTATTTGTATCTCAAAGCCATTCGCTTTGCTAGTTAGAGCCTAATGTTAGCTAGCTAACATTGAACCTGGTTGGTTAGCTACCAGAAGATTCATGCAGGGTAGTAACGTCATGAGTTGGCACTATGGTTCATTGTTTAACTAGCTAACGTTAGCTGGCTGGCTCGCTAGCTAACGTTACATGACGTGTATGATCTTACACGTTGTTTACCTAGCTAGGTTAATTGTTTACCTAGCTAGCTAGCTACATGTCTTAACAAAAGACTCCACTATGCAAGTAACCATTTCGGGTGCATTCATAAATTCAGTCTCAGTATGCCAGAGCGCAGAATAACTGATGAATTTACGAACACACAACACCCGTTTAATATGGCCGGTGTCAGTAAACGCCGGCAAAAAAAACGTCATTCAATTGTTGCCAGCATAGCTGGTTAGGCTGTTTTCATGTTATCCAGAGGTAAACGATGAACCATAATCCCAATTTTGTGTCTGACAGTAAATAGCAAGCTAGCCAATGTTAGTCAGTTAGCTTGGGTGCTTGACTGCCGTTGTGAGGTCAGAACGCTCGGCTCAACCCTACTCATCGGCCAGAGCGTCCAGTATGCGCTCTGAATGCTCCAAGAGCGAAAAGAGATGGGTGGGGCTAAAGCTTTAAGAGGATGTGAACGATGCTGAATAGGTGTGGACTAAGAAGAGCTCTTCACTAGGTACCAAAACATTCAAAGGCCATTTTCTCAAAAGTGAGATTACAAGTTTATCAACTTTCAAAGTAGAATTACTTTCCCATTGTTCCCTTAAATGCAGTGTATGATATATCATTTTGTAGCTCTGTGTCTCTGCTTTTATCCAATGTAAAAAACACAATTTCAAATTTTTCTACATAAGACCAAATCAAGGCGGTCGGTCACATATGGGGTATGGGCATGGTTGGTTTGGGGGGATACTGATTTGTTGGGGTGGGGTTGTGGATGTGGCTGATGGTGCTGTGGTCTGGATGTAGGTCCTCTCGGCGTGTGTCCTCTATGTACAGGTCCGGGGGAGCGGGGTTGGTCCCGGAGGTCTGGGACAGTGTCTCGCTGGTCTGGGCGAGGTGTCTGTATGGTAGCAGGGTGAAAGTACGTTTGTGGTAGCAGGGTTGAGATTACCACTTGTGCGTTGGGGAAAGTAGAAGAAGCTTTTTCAATCACTCCCTTGAGTGCTGTGGCCACTCTTTCTTGCTGGGCCCTCAGGTCGTTGGTGCCTGTGTGTATTGTGTGCCTGGGTGACCCTAGTTGGTCTTCAGACAGAAGGTCTAGGGTGCGCTGTGTGTTTGGGCACCGGAGTTTAGAGACTGTGTGTTTGGGAAAAATTCTATTTTCTTGTATATATCTGCTCATGACCTCTCTCTTGTGTAGTCTCTCTCTCTCTTCAGCTCTCAATCTGTCTCTCTGTCTCTCTCTCTCTTCAGCTCTCAATATGTCTCTCTCCTTCTCTCTCTCTCTCCTCTCTCTGTCTGGCCTGGTTGCTTTTATCAGAATTATTTTGAATGTGGGTTGAACTGAATAAAGCTTTGGCCCAAAATAAAATATGCATTATTTTAATTCAAGGTATAGACACTCTACTAAACATTGACCCACAAAGACCTGCAAGGTTCTATACAGTGAGATTAAACTGTTACAAAATGACAACCTTTGGTGGCAGAGATGAAGAATCAAAACGGAGGTAACTGTAGCTTGTGGTGACCATGGGCCAAGAGCTGCACATACCAGTAGTCAAAATGGGAGATTTCATTTACATAATATGACCTCACAGGGCTACATTTTGCAGAATGTGTAGGCAACAATTCTGACACAATTAGAATTCTCCAACAGAAAATGAGTCCCGTGAAAATAGGCTGGTTGTGTGGCGTACGTTCCATGGCTCAGAGAGAGAGAGAGAGAAAGAGAGAGAGAGAGAGAGAGAGAGAGTTATTTTTGTTGGCAAGGGGATGGAGAGAAAGTGAGCCCTTGTGTAGTCCAAACCTGTTTCTACTACTGTTGTTTACTTGGAATTTCCTAATGACTTCACACTTTCCGTCTCATGGTCTGATCCGTCTCTCCTCAGTTCCTCTCCTCTTCTCAACTCTCTCCTCAGTTTCTCTCCTCTTCTCAAATGTAGCTATAACTCCTGTGTGTCTCGTTTGGTAGAGCATGGCGCTTGCAACGCCAGGGTTGTGGGTTCGATTCCCATGGGGGACCATTACCTACATGTATGCACTCGCCATGGATAACAGTGTTTGCTGAATGACTACAATGTAACTCTCAACTACTCTCTGTTCAATTCGTGGAGGCCAGCCGGGGCCTTCAGTATGTGGGGAGAGGATGAACAACCTCACTTGAGATCGGCACACTTCAATTGGAATTTTGCGTAAATCATGCATTGATTTTAATGCGAGATTAGTAGGAAATTGACCTTAGATGCTTGGGTGATAATATGACCTAAAATACAGCCAGTTTGGAACAATCGGTGCAATATGCAGTACTCAGAATCAGAATCACTTTTATTAACCTAGTACACTTACACATATCCGGAATTTGACTCAATGAATTGGTGCTGCCAGCAATAGTACAGACAGAATACAGACAGAGGAATTTGCACAATCAACATAGGATATAAATACAGTAAACATAAAACTCTAGAGTATAGGCTGCTTTACAGTGAGGATATACAATTTACAGTGGGGATATATCTATATGTGGTAATAGTAGTAATGTACGGTAATATTATGGTAATAGTATGGTAATAGTAGTAATTGTATGGTAATAGTAGCAATAAAGCTCTATCGTACTATCCAGGTCTGTGCCCAAACAGTTTGACCTTCTACTTCTAAAAATCCACCTTTCCAGAAATAAGTTTCTCACTGTTGCCGCTTGCTACAGACCCCTCTCAGCCCCGAGCTGTGCCCTGGACACCATATGTGAGCTGATTGCCCCCCATCTATCCTCAGAGTTCGTACTGCTTGGCGACCTAAACTGGGATATGCTTAACACCCCGGCCAACCTACAATCTAAACTAGATACCCTCAATCTCACACAAATTATCAACGAACCTACCAGGTACAACCCTAAATCTGTAAACATGGGCAACCTCATAGATTTCATCCTGACAAATGTACCCTCTAAATACACCTCCGCTGTCTTCAACCAGGATCTCAGCGATCACTGCCTTATTGCCTGCGTCCGTAATGGGTCCGCGGTCAAACGACCACCCCTCATCACTGTCAAACGCTCCCTAAAACACTTTAGCGAGCAGGCCTTTCTAATTGACCTGGCCCGGGTATCCTGGATGGATATTGACCTCATTCCGTCAGTAGAGGATGCCTGGTTGTTCTTTAAAAGTGCTTTCCTCTCAATCTTAAATAAGCATGCCCCATTCAAAAAAATCAGAACTAAGAACAGATATAGCCCCTGGTTCTCCTCAGACTTGACTGCCCTTGACCAGCACAAAAACATCCTGTGGCGTACTGCATTAGCATCGAACAGCCCCCGCGATATGCAACTTTTTAGGGAAGTCAGGAACCAATATACACAATCAGTTAGGAAAGCAAAGGCTAGCTTTTTCAAACATAAATTTGCATCCTGTAGCACTAACTCCAAAAAGTTTTGGGACACTGTAAAGTCCATGGAAAAAAAGAGCACCTCCTCCCAACTGCCCACTGCACTGAGGCTAGGAAACACTGTCACCACCGATAAATCTACAATAATCGAGAATTTCAACAAGCATTTTGCTACGGCTGGCCATGCTCTCCACCTGGCTACCAATACCCCGGCCACCAGCTCTGCACCCTCCGCTGCTACTTGCCCATGCCCCCCCCTGCTTCTCCTTCACACAAATTCAGACAGCTAATGTTCTGAAAGAGCTGAAAAATCTGGACCCCTACAAATCAGCTGGGCTAGACAATCTGGACCCTTTCTTTCTAAAATTAGCCGCCGAAATTGTCGCAACCCCTATTACTAGCCTGTTCAACCTCTCTTTCGTAACGTCTGAGATCCCCAGAGATTGGAAAGCTGCCGCGGTCATCCCCCTCTTCAAAGGGGGTGACACTCTAGATCCAAACTGCTATAGACCTATATCCATCCTGCCCTGCCTTTCAAAGTATTTGAAAGCCAAGTTAACAAACAGATCACCCGACCATTTCGAATCCCACCATACCTTCTCCGCTATGCAATCCGGTTTCCGAGCTGGTCATGGGTGCACCTCAGCCACGCTCAAGGTCCTAAACGATATTATAAACACGATCGATAAAAGATAGTACTGCGCAGCCGTCTTCATTGATCTGGCCAAGGCTTTCGACTCTGACAACCACTGCATTCTTATTGGAAGACTAAATAGCCTTGGTTTCTCTAATGACTGCCTCGCCTGGTTCACCAACTACTTCTCAGATAGAGTTCAATGTGTCAAATCGGAGGGCCTGTTGTCTGGACCTCTGGCCGTCTCTATGGGGGTGCCACAGGGTTCAAATCTCGGGCCGACTCTATTCTCTGTGTATATCAATGATGTCGCTCTTGCTGCTGGTGACGCTCGGATCCACCTCTATGCGGACTACACCATTTTGTATACATCTGGCCCTTCATTGGACACTGTGTTAACAAACCTCCAAACAAGCTTCAACGCCATACAACACTCCTTCCGTAGCCTCCAACTGCTCTTAAACACTAGTAAAACTAAATGCATGCACTTCAACCGAACGCTGCTTGCACCCGCCCACCCGACTAGAATCACTACTCTCGGCGAGTCTGACCTAGAGTATGTGGACAACTACAAATACCTAGGTGTCTGGTTAGACTGTAAACTCTCCTTCCAGACTCACATTAAGCATCTCCAATCAAAAGTTAGATCTAGAATCGGCTTCCTATTTCGCAACAAAGCCTCCTTCACTCATGCTGCCAAACATGCCCTCGTAAAACTGACTATCCTACCGATCCTTGACTTCGGCGATGTCATTTACAAAATAGCCTCCAACACTCTACTCAGCAAATTGGATGTAGTCTACCACAGTGCCATCCGTTTTGTCACCAAAGCCCCATATACTACCCACCATTGTGACCTGTACGCTCTTGTTGGCTGGCCCTCACTACATATTCGTCGCCAAACCCACAGGCTCCAGGTCATCTATAAGTCACTGCTAGGCAAATCCCCGTCTTATCTTAGCTAACTGGTCACCATAGCAATACCCACCCATAGTCTGCGCTCCAGCGGGTATATCTCACTGGTCATCCCCAAAGCCAACACCTCCTTTGGCTGCCATTCCTTCTAGTTCTCTGCTGCCAATGACTGGAACAAACTGCAAAAATCTCTGAAGCTGGAGACTCTTATCTCCATCACTAACTTTAAGCGTCAGTTGTCAGAGCAGCTTACCGATCACTGCACCTGTACACAGCCTTTCTGAAATTAGCCCTCCCAACTACCTCATCCCCATATTGTTATTTATTTTGCTAATTTGCACCCCAGTATCTCTATTTGCACATCATCTTTTGCACATCTATCATTCCAGTGTTAATATGAAATTGTAACTATTTTGCACTATGGCCTATTTATTGCCTTACCTCCATAACTTGCTACATTTGCACACACTGTATATATATTTTCTGTTGTATTTTTGACTTTATGTTTTGTTTATCCCATATGTAACTCTGTGAAACCAGTCAGGTTTCAAGACTGGTCATTCAACTGAGACTGCTCTTCTCTGTGTTACGGAGGCTCTCCGCACTGCTAAAGCTAACTCTCTTTCCTCTGCTCTTGTCCTTCTAGACCTGTCTGCTGCCTTTGATACTGTGAACCATCAGATCCTCCTCTCCACCCTCTCCGAGTTGGGCATCTCCGGCGCGGCTCACTCTTGGATTGCGTCCTACCTGACCGGTCGCTCCTACCAAGTGGCGTGGCGAGAATCTGTCTCCGCACCACGTGCTCTCACCACTGGTGTCCCCCAGGGCTCAGTTCTAGGCCCTCTCCTATTCTCGCTATACACCAAGTCACTTGGCTCTGTCATATCCTCACATGGCCTCTCCTATCATTGCTACGCAGATGGCACACAACTAATCTTCTCCTTTCCCCCTTCTGATAACCAGGTGGCGAATCGCATCTCTGCATATCTGGCAGACATATCAGTGTGGATGACGGATCACTACCTCAAGCTGAACCTCGGAAAGACGGAGCTGCTCTTCCTCCTGGGGAAGGACTGCCCGTTCCATGATCTCACCATCACTGAACTCTCCGTTGTGTCCTCCTCCCAGAGTGCGAAGAGCCTTGGCATGACCCTGGACAACACCCTGTCGTTCTCCGCTAACATCAAGGCGGTGACCCAATCCTGTAGGTTCATGCTCTACAACATTCGGATAGTACGACCCTGCCTTACACAGGAAGCGGCACAGGTCCTAATCCAGGCACTTGTCATCTCCCGTCTGGATTACTGCAACTCGCTGTTGGCTGGGCTCCCTGCCTGTGCCATTAAACCCCTACAACATCCAGAATGCCGCAGCCCGTCTGGTGTTCAACCTTCCCATGTTCTCTCACGTCACCCCACTCCTCCGCACACTCCACTGGCTTCCAGTTGAAGCTCGCATCTGCTACAAGACCATGGTGCTTGCCTACGGAGCTGTGAGGGGAACGGCACCTCCGTATCTTCAGGCTCTGATCAGTCCCTACACCCAAACGAGGGCATTGCGTTCATCCACCTCTGGCCTGCTGGCCCCCCTACCTCTGCGGAAGCACAGTTCCCGCTCAGCCCAGTCAAAACTGTTCGCTGCTCTGGCACCCCAATGGTGGAACAAGCTCCCTCACTACGCCAGGACAGCGGAGTAACTCACCACCTTCCGGAGACACTTGAAACCCCACCTCTTTAAGGAATACCTGGGATAAGATAAAGTAATCCTTCTAACCCCCCCTTACCCCACCCAACCCCCCAAAAAATTAAAAATTAAAATAAAAAGTCATATTGTAACGTGGTTATCCCACTAGCTATAAGGTGAATGCACCAATTTGTAAGTCGCTCTGGATAAGAGTGTCTGCTAAATGACGTAAATGTAAATGTAAATGTAAATGTAAATGTGTTGTTGTTTTTATCGCACTGCTTTGCTTTATCTTGGCCAGGTCGCATTTGTAAATGAGAACTTGTTCTCAACTGGCTTACCTGGTTAAATAAAGGTTAAATAAATAAATAAATAATGGTAATAGTATGCTAATAGTATGGTAATTATATGGTATTAGTATGGTAATAGTGGCAATAGTATGGTAATATTATGGCATGTGTATGGTAATACTAGTAGTAGTATAGTAATAGTATGTTAATAGTATTAACATTATGGTAATAGTATGGTAATAGTATGGTAATAGTATGGTAATAGTAGTAATAGTATGGTAATAGTATGGTCATAGTAGTAATAGTATGTTAGTATTATGGTAATAGTAGTAATATTATGGTATTAGTATATAATAGTAGTAATAGTATGGTATTAGTATGTAATAGTAGTAATACTATTGTATTAGTATGAAAACAATCGTAATAGTACGGTATTAGTATGGTAATAGTAGTAATAGTATGGTAGTATTATGGTAATAGTAGTAATAGTATGGTGGTATTATGGTAATAGTAGTAATAGGTTGGTGTTAGTATGTAATAGTAGTAATAGTATGGTATTAGTATGGTAATAGTAGTAATATTATGGTAGTATTATGGTAATAGTAGTAATAGTATGGTAGTGTTATGGTAATAGTTTTTGTAATTATTATTATTATTATTATTTTTATTTTTTTTCACCTTTATTTAACCAGGTAAGCCAGTTGAGAACAGGTTCTCATTTACAACTGCGACCTGGTCAAGATAAAGCAAAGTAGTGCAATAAAAACAACACAGAGTTACATATGGGGTAAAAAAAACATAAAGTCAGAAATACAACAGAAAATATATATACAGTGTGTGCAAATGTAGCAAGTTATGGAGGTAAGGCAATAAATAGGCTATAGTGCAGAATAATTACAATAGTATTAACACTGGAATGCTAGATGTGCAAGAGATGATGTGCAAATAGAGATACTGGGGTGCAAAAGAGCAAAATAAATAACAATATAGGGATGAGGTAGTTGGGTGGGCTAATTTCAGATGGGCTGTGTACAGGTGCAGTGATCGGTAAGGTGCTCTGACAACTGATGCTTAAAGTTATTGAGGGAGATAAGAGTCTCCAGCTTCAGAGATTTTTGCAATTCGTTCCAGTCATTGGCAGCAGAGAACTGGAAGGAATGGCGGCCAAAGGTACTAATAATATATACCATACTATTACTACTATTACCATAATACTACCATACTATGGTCATAGTAGTAATAGTATGGTATTAGTATGTAATAGTAGTAATATTATGGTATTAGTATGTAATAGTAGTAATAGTATGATATTAGGATTGTAATAATATGGTATTAGTATGTAATAGTAGTAATAGTATGGTATTTGCATGTAATAGTAGTATTAGTATGGCATTAGTATGTAATAGTAGTAATAGTATTGCATTAGTATGGTAGTAGTAGTAATAATATGGTATTAGTATGTAATAGTAGTAATAGTATGGTATTTGCATGTAATAGTAGTATTAGTATGGCATTAGTATGTAATAGTAGTAATAGTATTGCATTAGTATGGTAATAGTAGTAATAGTATGGTATTCGTATGTAATAGTAGTAATAGTATGGTATTAGTATAGTAATAGTAGTACTAGTATGGTATTAGTATGTAATAGTAGTAATAGTATTGTATTAGTATGGTCATAGTAGTACTATTATGGTATTAGTATGGTCATAGTAGTAATTGTATGGTATTAGTATGTAATAGTAGTAATAGTATGGTATTAGTATGGTCACAGTAGTAATATTATGGTATTAGTATGTCATAGTAGTAATAGTATATTCCATACTATTACTACTATTACCATAATACTACCATACTATGGTCATAGTAGTAATAGTATGGTATTAGTATGGTCACAGTAGTAATATTATGGTATTAGTATGTCATAGTAGTAATAGTATGGTATTAGTATGGTCACAGTAGTAATAGTATATTCCATACTATTACTACTATTACCATAATACTACCATACTATGGTCATAGTAGTAATAGTATGGTATTAGTATGTAATAGTAGTAATATTATGGTATTAGTATGTAATAGTAGTAATAGTATTGTATTAGTATGGTAATAGTATGGTAATAGTATGGTATTAGTGTGTAACAGTAGTAATAGTATGGTATTAGAATGGTAATAGTAGTAATAGTATTGTATTAGTATGTAATAGTAGTAATAGTATCGTATTAGTATGTAATAGTATGGTATTCGTATAGTAATAGTAGTAATAGTATGGTATTAGTATGTAATAGTAGTAATAGTATTGTATTAGTATGGTCATAGTAGTAATATTATGGTATTAGTATGGTCATAGTAGTAATTGTATGGTATTAGTATGTAATAGTAGTAATAGTATTGTATTAGTATGGTCATAGTAGCACTATTATGGTATTAGTATGGTCATAGTAGTAATTGTATGGTATTAGTATGTAATAGTAGTAATAGTATGGTATTAGTGTGTAATAGTAGTAATATGTTATTAGTAAGGTCACAGTAGTAATATTATGGTATTAGTATGTCATAGTAGTAATATTATGGTATTAGTATGGTCACAGTAGTAATAGTATATTCCATACTATTACTACTATTACCATAATACTACCATACTATGGTCATAGTAGTAATAGTATGGTATTAGTATATAATAGTAGTAATATTATGGTATTAGTATGTAATAGTAGTAATAGTATTGTATTAGTATGGTAATAGTATGGTAATAGTATGGTATTAGTGTGTAATAGTAGTAATAGTATGGTATTAGAATGGTAATAGTAGTAATAGTATGGTATTAGTTTGTAATAGTAGTAATAGTATCGTATTAGTATGTGATAGTAGTAATAGTATGGTATTAGTATGGTAATAGTAGTAATAGTATGGCATCAGCATGTAATAGTAGTAATAGTATTGTATTAGTATGTAATAGTAGTAATATTATGGTATTAGTATGTAATAGTAGTAATAGTATGATATTAGGATTGTAATAATATGGTATTAGTATGTAATAGTAGTAATAGTATGGTATTTGCATGTAATAGTAGTATTAGTATGGCATTAGTATGTAATAGTAGTAATAGTATCGTATTAGTATGTAATAGTAGTAATAGTATGGTATTAGTATGGTAATAGTAGTAATAGTATGGCATTAGCATGTAATAGTAGTAATAGTATTGTATTAGTATGGTCATAGTAGTAATATTATGGTATTAGTATGGTCATAGTAGTAATTGTATGGTATTAGTATGTAATAGTAGTAATAGTATGGTATTCGTATAGTAATAGTAGTAATAGTATGGTATTAGTATGTAATAGTAGTAATAGTATTGTATTAGTATGGTCATAGTAGTAATATTATGGTATTAGTATGGTCATAGTAGTAATTGTATGGTATTAGTATGTAATAGTAGTAATAGTATGGTATTAGTATGGTATTAGTAGTAATAGTATGGTATTAGTATGGTCCTAGTAGTAATAGTATGGTATTAGTATGGTAATAGTGGCAATAGTATGGTAATATTATGGCATATGTATGGTAATAGTAGTAGTATAGTAATAGTAGTAATAGTATTGTATTAGTATGTAATAGTAGTAATAGTATGGTATTAGTATTTAATAGTAGTATTAATATGGTATTAGTATGTAATAGTATTAACAGTATGGTAATAGTATGGTAATCGTATGGTATTAGTATGGTCATAGTAGTAATAGTATGGCAGTATTATGGTAATAGTAGTAATATTATGGTATTAGTATATAATAGTAGTAATAGTATGGTATTATCCAGAGCGACTTACAAATTGGTGCATTCACCTCATAGCCAGTGGGATAACCACTTTACAATTTTAAAAATTTGTAATTTTGTTTTTTCTTTATGTAATTTTAATTTGTTTGTTGTTTTTTTTTTGGGTGGGGGGGTGGGGTGGGGTAAGGGGGGGGGGGGTTAGAAGGATTACTTTATCCTATCCCAGGTGTTCCTTAAAGAGGTGGGGTTTCAAATGTCTCCGGAAGGTGGTGAGTGACTCCGCTGTCCTGGCGTAGTGAGGGAGCTTGTTCCACCATTGGGGTGCCAGAGCAGCGAACAGTTTTGACTGGGCTGAGCGGGAACTGTGCTTCAGCAGAGGTAGGGTAGCCAGCAGGCCAGAGGTGGATGAACGCAATGCCCTCGTTTGGGTGTAGGGACTGATCAGAGCCTGAAGATACGGAGGTGCCGTTCCCCTCACAGCTCCGTAGGCAAGCACCATGGTCTTGTAGCAGATGCGAGCTTCAACTGGAAGCCAGTGGAGTGTGCGGAGGAGTGGGGTGACGTGAGAGAACATGGGAAGGTTGAACACCAGACGGGCTGCGGCATTCTGGATGAGTTGTAGGGGTTTAATGGCACAGACAGGGAGCCCAGCCAACAGCGAGTTGCAGTAATCCAGACGGGAGATGACAAGTGCCTGGATTAGGACCTGTGCCGCTTCCTGTGTAAGGCAGGGTCGTACTCTCCGAATGTTGTAGAGCATGAACCTACAGGATCGGGTCACCGCCTTGATGTTAGCGGAGAACGACAGGGTGTTGTCCAGGGTCACGCCAAGGCTCTTCGCACTCTGGGAGGAGGACACAACGGAGTTGTCAACCGTGATGGCGAGATCATGGAACGGGCAGTCCTTCCCCGGGAGGAAGAGAAGCTCCGTCTTGCCAAGGTTCAGCTTGAGGTGGTGATCCGTCATCCATACAGATATGTCTGCCAGACATGCAGAGATGCGATTCGCCACCTGGTTATCAGAAGGGGGAAAGGAGAAGATTAGTTGTGTGTCGTCTGCGTAGCAATGATAGGAGAGGCCATGTGAGGATAATAGTAGTAATAATATTGTATTAGTATGATATAATAGTAATAGTACGGTATTAGTATGGTAATAGTAGTAATAGTATGGTAGTATTATGGTCATAGTAGTATGTCATTAGTATGTAATAGTAGTAATAGTATGGTATTAGTATGTAATAGTAGTAATCATATGGTATTAGTATGTAATATTAGTAATATTATTGTATTAGTATGGTAATAGTAGTAATAGTATGGTATTAGTATGTAATAGTAGTAATAGTATGGTATTAGTATTTAATAGTAGTATTAGTATGGTATTAGTATGTAATAGTAGTAATAGTATGGTAATAGTATTAATAGTATGGTATTAGTATGGTCATAGTAGTAATAGTATGGTATTAGTATGGTATTAGTAGTAATAGTATGGTATTAGTATGTAATAGTACTAATATGATTGTATTAGTATGGTCTTAGTAGTAATAGTATGTTATTAGTATGGTCATAGTAGTAATAGTATGTTATTAGTATGGTCATAGTAGTAATAGTATGGTATTAGTATGTAATAGTAGTAATAGTATGGTATTAGTATGTTCATAGTAGTAGTATTATGGTAGTAGTATGTAATAATAGTAATATTATGGTATTAGTATGTAATAGTAGTAAAATTATGGTATTAGTATGGTCATAGTAGTAATAGTATGGTATTAGTATGTAATAGTAGTAATAGTATGGTATTAGTATGGTAATAGTAGTAATATTATGGTATTAGTATGTAATATTAGTAATAGTATGGTATTAGTATGGTCATAGTAGTAATAGTATGGTATTAGTATGTAATAGTAGTAATAGTATTGTATTAGTATGGTCATAGTAGTAATAGTATGGTATTAGTATGTAATAGTAGTAATAGTATGGTATTAGTATGTAATATTAGTAATAGTATGGTATTAGTATGGTCATAGTAGTAATAGTATGGTATTAGTATGTAATAGTAGTAATAGTATTGTATTAGTATGGTCATAGTAGTAATAGTATGGTATTAGTATGTAATAGTAGTAATAGTATGGTATTAGTATGTAATAGTAGTAATAGTATGGTATTAGTATGTAATAGTAGTAATAGTATGGTATTAGTATGTAATAGTAGTAATAGTATGGTATTAGTATGTAATAGTAGTAATAGTATGGTATTAGTATGTAATAGTAGTAATAGTATGGTATTAGTATGGTCACATTAGTAATTGTATGGTATTAGTATGGTCATAGTAGTAATAGTATGGTATTAGTATGGTCATAGTAGTAATAGTATGGTAGTATTATGGTCATAGTAGTAATAGTATGGTAGTATTATGGTAATAGTATGGTATTAGTATGATAATAGCAGGAGTCATACAGTGGTGATGATAGTGGTGGTAGTAGAGGTGTGTTGGTATTAAATTAATAGATGTGAAGAAATCTCCATCAGCAGTTCTAGTAGGTAGCGGGTAACAAAGGACAAAGGCAGACTTTGAATTCCGCTAAACATTAAGGATGAAAAACCTTATTTTTTCCATTTTTACCAAGAATTATTTATACTTTTCCTTTTCAAATATACATGATTCATATGGTCTGTATATGACATCAGCAATCTCCGGGGGAATGAGGATGTTTTCTTCTCGCACACAGTTTCACCCGATCTGAGTTGACCTCTCTGTCTCCATCTAAGTTGACCTCTCTGCGTCCATCTGAATTGACCTCTCTGTCTCCATCTGAGTTGACCTCTCTGTCTCCATCTGAGTTGACCTCTCTGTGTCCATCTGAGTTGACCTCTCTGTCTCCATCTGAGTTGACCTCTCTTTCTCCATCTGAGTTGACCTCTCTGTGTCCATCTGAGTTGACCTCTCTGTCTCCATCTGAGTTGACCTCTCTGTGTCCATCTGAGTTGACCTCTCTGTCTCCATCTGAGTTGACCTCTCTGTGTCCATCTGAGTTGACCTCTCTGTCTCCATCTGAGTTGACCTCTCTGTCTCCATCTGAGTTGACCTCTCTGTCTCCATCTGAGTTGACCTCTCTGTCTCCATCTGAGTTGACCTCTCTGCGTCCATCATAGCAGGGGGCTTTTCAAAGACATTTATGCCTCTGTAGTTATCCCTGCACTAACCCCTTTTAACCGTTGCAATGGGGAAAAATTGAAATATTGGATTTTCTTAAATGCATATATTGAGTGCTTTTTTATAAATACTATCCTGTGCTATCGCAGACCATAGACCCTGTGCTATCTCAGACCCTGTGCTAACGCAGACCCCTGTGCTATCGCAGGTTTGTGAAGCTAAGTCTGGTATATGTGATTTGCCGTAAGTGAGGTAACGTGAATGTCACTGCTCAGAATGTAATATTTTTGCCAACATGTTTAAAATGAACATGTACCAAGGATGTCATGTTCGATTGCTGGGAAGAAGAAATATATTTTTCTGATAGCTGTGTTGTGTACTGGCAGAGCTGTATTATTTTTATCAACATGTTGTTTGTATTCTAGTCTACGCGCGTGTGGACAAACTTGATTGCCTCTAGCAGTGTTTTTCTTTCAGCGAGACTACAACGTAAAGAGAGAGAGAGGGAATGTCAAAACGATACACTGACATCCAGAAATACGTTTAAGGTGAAATTTGGCCTCCAGCTCCCTTTTATTCTAGTTAAGAACAATCAGTTTTATCCCAAGACTTTAATTCAAGGCTTTCTCAATATTCTGCCCTCCTTTTTAATGTATTTTTATACGGAAGCCACCTTGGGATTGTTGTCATGGCTGTGATGGTGGGCCTCTGTAAATGCACACAGATGAAGGAACTTAATGACAGTTCTCTAAAGGCTTTGGAAGCTTAATGACAGTACTCTAGGGGCTTTGGAAGCTTAATGACAGGTCTCTATAGAGTCTTTAGAAGCTTAATGACAGTTCTCTAGAATCTTTGGAAACTTAATGACAGTTCTCTAGAGTCTTTGGAAGCTTAATGACAGTTCTCTAGAATCTTTGGAAACTTAATGACAGTTCTCTAGATTCTTTGGAAACTTAATGACAGTCCTCTAGAATCTTTGGAAACTTATTGACAGTTCTCTAGATTCTTTGGAAATTTAATGACAGTTCTCTAGATTCTTTGGAAACGTAATGACAGTTCTCTAGAATCTTTGGAAACGTATTGACAGTTTTCTAGAGTCTTTGGAATTGCCACTTATGTCCCCCTGAATCCACAGAGTCTGCTGATTGGCTACTCGATGAGTCAACGTTTCGGAGAGTATACTTTAACTATGCTTATGTGTTGCTTGACCGTGTATAGCTGGATGGTGAGTGGTCGCATAATATTTTTGGATTTGGTGTTAAAGCATTGAAAGGTAAAGCATGTTGCTGGTTTTATCCCAGACCCTCGTGATGTTCATGAACAGACATCATACTAGGACTTGGAGATAAAGCAACACCTAAACTTCAGCTTGGTAAATCACAAAATAACTCAGGGTAACACTTGTTTGGAATAGTTTGGGTAAAAAAAAAGGACAACACAAATTGCTTGGTTTGTTTGATGCTTTTTGATGTTTGTTTCTGTATTAATCTAGGTCCTAGCATGCAGCGTTTGTTATGTAGTGACACATTTTGACCACTGTCCAAATTGCCATAAATTCTTACACCCATAGGCCTACAACCCACTCTTAAAAAAGATAACTCTCAACCACCATCATTATTTTGTCTTGTGAGCTATCATACAATAAGCCTGTGATGTTGAGTCCCAGAATGGTCCATCTGAAAAGGCACTACCCTACTACCCACAGATAAAATCCAATCATGGTGTTTGTGGTTGGAAATATTCATGGCTGAAAAACGATTTTGGCTCGAAAAGATAAAAAAGTAGCTGTGGTGTTTAGATCTCTTGAGCAAGAGGGAATGCAAAATCAAGATCTATGACTGCTCTTAAGACAAAACGGAGAGCTGCAATCCATCTGTCTTGTCACTATGGAGCATTAGATTACATTTATTACGTCACAAGAGTACTTTAAAGATCATGTAGCCATTTTGTCTTGGGCTTACTGCAGAACTTTGAAAGACATTGGAGAACCCATCTAGACTATATAGCCTCTGCTCGCCTGATGTCAGGCTAAGATTATTTCCATAAACCCCATGAAATCCAGTCTTCACTGCTGACTGATGGGACCAACGCCCAACCAGGCGAGCTTAGTCTAAATCGCTGGGTGTCTACTGGAACTGCCGTCTCTGCAGAAGGCAGACAACAGTAAAATCCTACATAAAACGTCCATATCAGACTGAGTGGGGAGAGCGCCCTGTGTCTATGGCGCGAGGGTCTATCTGAAATGTCTCCCTGTTCCTATGGGGCACCTCTTTTGTCCAAGCATGAGCTTCAACTGGGAGTACAGTTCCATTTTCAACTGCAGACCCAACAGGAAAATTATAAATCAAACTTCCATATCAGACTAGGTGGAGAAAGCTCCCTGTGGCTAAGTGAAGTTAGTCTGACTACCGGTTTCTCTTCTGAATACATGTCTCTTCTGACTACATGTCTCTGCTGACTGCATGTCTCTGCTGACTACATGTCTGACTGTATGTCTCTTCTGACTACATGCCTGACTACATGTTTCTGCTGACTACATGTCTCTTCTGACTACATGTCCCTGCTCACTCTATGTCTCTTCTGACTACATGTCTCTTCTGACTACATGTCTGACTACATGTCTCTTCTGACTACATGTCTGACTACATGTCTCTTCTGACTACATGTATTTGCTGACTACATGTCTCTTCTCACTGCATATCTCTTTTGACTGCATGCCTATTCTGGCTACATGTCTCTGCTGATTACATGTCTCTTCTAACTACATGTCTCTTCTGACTATATGTCCCTTCTGACTACATGCCTGACTACATGTCTGTGCTGACTACATGTCTGTGCTGACTACATGTCTCTGCTGACTACATGTCTCTGCTGACTACATGTCTGACTACATGTCTCTGCTGACTAGATTTCTCTTCTGACTACATGTATCTGATGACTGCATGCAGTTAACCAAGAAGCACCCAATCAAGTAGGAACATTATGGAATTGGATCAAGCAATATGCATAGTTTTGTTTTTGTTTGCACAGCATTATCATTGTTCGGCTAATAATGAGGGCCTTGAGGAAAAAACTGTCCGGTGTGTTAGAAATGCCTGGGTCAATCTCTAGTCCCAGTCCGTCTCTGAGTTAAATGCACATTTTATTCAGTATGCGTTTGATTCAGTATAAGTTTGATTCAGTATACGTTTGATTCAGTCTGCTCATGGTTCAATACGCATATGATTCAGCATTCTTACTCACTATTGAAAGTGTTTGCTTGGTATTCCATGCGAGTCCCTGAAAATAGAATGAGTCATTTCTGTTTGGTGGATCGATAACTTGGTAGTGTCGATGGATCAGTACATGAGTGGAATAGTCAAAGGACCGTGAACTGAGCTGAGGCCGTGGCTTTGGACCACTTTGAATTACAAATGGAGAGAAGTTTCCGGAATATAATCCAGTTAGTAGCAAGGGGGAGGGGGATGTGGTGGGGGAGAGAAGGTTAGGGGGAGGAGGATGTGGTGGGGGAGAGAAGGTTAGGGGGAGGAGGATGTGGTGGGGGAGAGAAGGTTAGGGGGAGGAGGATGTGGTGGGGGAGAGAAGGTTAGGGGGAGGAGGATATAGTGGGGAGAGAAGGTTAGGGGGAGGAGGATGTGGTGGGGAAGAGAAGGTTAGGGGGAGGAGGATGTGGTGGGGGAGAGAAGGTTAGGGGGGAGGAGGATGTGGTGGGGGGAGAGAAGGTTAGGGGGAGGAGGATGTGGTGGGGGACAGAAGGTTAGGGGGAGGAGGATGTGGTGGGGGAGAGAAGGTTAGGGGGAGGAGGGATGTGGTGGGGGAGAGAAGGTTAGGGGGAGGAAGATGTGGTGGGGGAGAGAAGGTTAGGGGAGGAGAATATAGTGGGGAGAGAAGGTTAGGGGGGAGGAGGATGTGGTGGGGAAGAGAAGGTTAGGGGGAGGAGGATGTGGTGGGGGAGAGAAGTTTAGGGGGAGGAGGATGTGGTGGGGAAGAGAAGGTTAGGGGGAGGAGGATGTGGTGGGGGAGAGAAGGTTAGGGGGAGGAGGATGTGGTGGGGGAGAGAAGGTTAGGGGGAGGAGGATGTGGTGGGGGAGAGAAGGTTAGGGGGAGGAGGATGTGGTGGGGGAGAGAAGGTTAGGGGGAGGAGGATGTGGTGGGGGAGAGAAGGTTCTCAGGACAGATTGCTTTGTCTTAGATGTTAATGCAGTCTAAAATGGGTCTCTTCATCAGCATTAGATTATTCTGTAATCAACAAACGTATTTTCCAGCAAAACGCTGTCATCGGCTATTTCTGGAACACATCTCTCTTCACGTAAACATCCCGCTCTGCACGCTTCCGATCCTCTGGTGTGCACAATTCATTACTCTCAATCCGAGACCAGGCACATTTTCTTTTTCATTCTTTACATACATGAATGTAGATTAGAGCCTTTTGTTATAAATCATCTTCTACTCTGCATTATGTTAAGGATAATGTTTCATAGCCTCATCTCAACAGCAAAAATAATACCTTTTCATATATTCTTTAGAACACAGTTAAAGCGGTGGTTAGTGTAGTTATACTGGATTCCCAGTGTAGTGCAATTTACCTGGAGGGGGTTGGGGCAATGCACTGTCATGCCATCCATAGCATAAGGAGTTATCCACACTGTGTGAGCCATGCATGGCTTCGTCTGTGATTTCGGTCGTTATAAAATGCTGCATGACACACGATGATGAGAAGTCTACACGAATCAAAGTGACAACATTATTGGCCTGAGCAAAACACCCCAAGGTTCAAAATCCTCCCAGAGTGAATAGAATCACATTTTTTCTTCGATTTAGTGTCAGAGTATGAAGTTAGTTCTATTGCACTTCATTCACGCGCTAAACACATGCGTTGAAAGTTGAGGGAGTTCATGGATGCCGTGAACAGCCTGCCGTCGTCGTCGACAACAACCACAACAAAGCATGTACTTTTCATATTGTTGCCCTTGTAACGTTATAATCTTCTTGATCTGAGGCAATCAGCAGGATTATAATGATCGGAATGAGGACTGTGTTTTCAGCAGTCCAGTCAGTCACCAATGGCTACTATCAACTCTGTTGTGACTGACCAAACAATGTAGTGGTCAGCTCTGTCGCCTGGGGATGGAAAGTTGTGGTTTGTAGCCTCGGGCCAAGTTTGAGTCAGCCCAGTCCTAAATCTAAAAAAAGGGGACGCGTCGGTCAGACAGACAGACAGACCACAGAGACATCCGGTGGCCCAGGGTTTCCCTTGCCTTCTCATGAAGCTTTCCCTCCCCAAACACAGTGGAGGCTGAAAGAAGGCATGGCCTGAGGTTGTAAGAAGGCGTGGCCTGAGGAACACTGTAAAATACATTAGCTGGGAATAGCATGCAAAGGGCGGCTTTTTGTGAGCAAATATATAATTTGTTTGTGTTGTTGCTGCTTTTGTTCCCTTTTCATGTGTGTGTGGACAACCCCATCTCCCCCCTCATTATTTTCTTTGTAAAAATGTTTTGAAACTTTGAACGTCCCTGTTTGATGAGGTTACCCTCTCCTCCCTCCCCGTGCTCCTCCATTTGATTAGCCTAGCCTTGTTAACATTTCCACAGAAACCCTGAGGATCTGGTTCAAGGGGAGGCCTCTCCTCTCCTCTCCTCTCCTCTCCTCTCCTCTCCTCTCCTCTCCTCTCCTCTCCTCTCCTCTCCTCTCCTCTCCTCTCGTCTCGTCTTCTGTTCTCCTCTCCTCTCCTCTCCTCTCCTCTCCTCTCCTCTCCTCTCCTCTCCTCTCCTCTCCTCTCCTCTCCTCTCCTCTTCCTCTCCTCTCTTCTCCTCTCATTTGTGGACGGGACCATTTCCAGGCCCTGGCTTGCATGCGTCAGAAAGGATAGTGTTACTCTTATCGTTACTATTAGCACAGCTCTTAAACTATAAACCCATCTCAGGGATTTTTAGAGGCTGGTGTCTGCAGCTACACTCTGCCACTCACCAATCACCCTGCTGGCTCAGGGAGCAGGGTGATCGGCTCAGGGAGCAGGGTGAGTGACAGAGCCATATACACTCCCCTAAACAGCCGTACATCAAAACAGATGTGTTAAAAATGAGTTAAGCCATTTTGGATTCCAGACAACCAATTGTCAAGATAACTGGAAATTAAGGAACTTGTCAGTTTTCATGTACCGTACTGTATCAGTCTTTAGTGCTTCTTCTCCTGTAACATTATAGTACAAGATACTCACAAGATACTAGAACAAGTACTGAAAAGGAAACAGCTCAATAATATTTGTACTTTGTTTTGTGTATTTTATATTTTATAAACAATGGAAAACATACAGATACAAATCATTACATCACTACATCACTACATCACTACACCACTACACCACTACATCACTACATCACTACACAACTACATCACTACATCAATACATCACTACATCACTACATCACTACACCACTACATCACTACATCACTACACCACTACATCACTACACAACTACATCACTACATCACTACACCACTACATCACTACACCACTACATCACTACATCACTACACCACTACATCACTACACCACTACACCACTACACCACTACACAACTACATCACTACATCACTACATCACTACATCACTACACCACTACACCACTACACCACTACACAACTACATCACTACATCACTACATCACTACACCACTACACAACTACATCACTACATCACTACACCACTACACCACTACATCACTACATCACTACACCACTACATCACTACATCACTACATCACTACACCACTACATCACAACATCACTACACCACTACATCACTACACCACTACATCACTACACCACTACATCACTACATCACTACACCACTACATCACTACACAACTACATCACTACATCACTACATCACTACATCACTACATCACCACATCACTACACCACTACACCACTACATCACTACATCACTACATCACTACATCACTACACAACTACATCACTACATCACTACATCACTACACCACTACATCACTACACAACTACATCACTACATCACTACACCACTACATCACTACACCACTACATCACTACATCACTACACCACTACATCACTACACCACTACACCACTACACAACTACATCACTACATCACTACACCACTACATCACTACACCACTACACCACTACACCACTACACAACTACATTACTACACCACTACATCACTACACCACTACATCACTACACCACTACACCACTACATCACTACATCACTACACCACTACATCACTACATCACTACACCACTACATCACAACATCACAACATCACTACACCACTACATCACTACACCACTACATCACTACACCACTACATCACTACATCACTACACCACTACATCACTACACAACTACATCACTACACCACTACATCACTACATCACTACACCACTACATCACAACATCACTACACCACTACATCACTACACCACTACAACACTACATCACTACATCACTACACCACTACATCACTACACCACTACATCACTACATCACTACATCACTACATCACTACATCACTACACCACTACACAACTACATCACTACACCACTACATCACTACACCACTACATCACTACACCACTACACCACTACATCACTACACCACTACATCACAACACCACTACATCACTACACCACTACACCACTACATCACTACACCACTACATCACAACACCACTACATCACTACACCACTACACCACTACATCACTACACCACTACACCACTACACCACTACATCACAACACCACTACATCACTACATCACTACACCACTACATCACTACACCACTACATCACAACATCACTACACCACTACATCACTACACCACCACACCACTACATCACTACACCACTACATCACAACACCACTACATCACTACATCACTACACCACTACATCACTACACCACTACATCACTACATCACTACACCACTACATCACTACACCACTACACCACTACATCACTACACCACTACATCACAACACCACTACACCACTACATCACAACACCACTACATCACTACACCACTACACCACTACATCACAACACCACTACACCACTACATCACTACACCACTACATCACAACATCACTACACCACTACACCACTACATCACTACATCACTACACCACTACATCACAACACCACTACATCACTACACCACCACACAACTACATCACTACATCACTACATCACTACACCACTACACCACTACACAACTACATCACTACACCACTACACCACTACATCACTACATCCCTACATCACACCTGCCCAGACCCACTAGCCCCCACCCCCCTCTCCAGCACCCTAATCACTTTCTGCCACATGGCCTCAAACTGCACCATTATGTTTCTTTCCGTCACCCACACACTATTTTGATACTAAAGCATTTGACCTTTCCATTACGTGAACGACGGAGGATTGGCAGATTTTTTTTGAGTATATGTTTTTTTTTTTAAGATGATTGATGAGAAGAGTATTGTCCAACCCACTGGGTATCTCACTGCACCCTCCTCATGTGTCATGTCTTGAAATATACAGACAGACGAATTAAAAGTAAATTTACATTGCAATACCTCTGACATCCATCTTTCCAACTCCATCCATAACTTTAGAATTTTGTAACCTTCCCAGAAGGCTTGAATTATTGAGTCATTAGTAGTTTTACACTTCAGACATGACTCTGCCGTTATACAGTAGAACTTGTGAATGTAGCTTCTTGTATAACATTTACAAGTAAGTCATTTAGCAGACGCTCTCATCCAGAGTGACTTACAGTAGTATTTAATGCATGTATAATACATTCTATACATTCATTTATACTGGATTAAGTGTACATTTTTGTTTAACTGTAATCTTGTTAGTTATGTTCCAACATTCCCTCCATCTAGTGCTAATATCAGTATTTTTTTTCTAAGAGATTGTCAGTTCGATAGGCTCTCTGCAAGGTTTGGTACATCTTACCTATCATATGAATATCATTTTCTGACTCAAATAGGATTCCCTTCAGATTGCTCAGATGTCGAAAATATTTTAAATCAGAATTTTGTGATGTAAAACTTTTAAATTGGATGTATTTGAAAATATCTACATTGGTCAACCCAAAATTGCTTTTTAAAGCTGTCATGGAAATAAATGTATTTCCTATTATCAAGTCATTTGTGGTTTTCCATGTGTTCCATGTGGGACATCTGATCGATAAATTCTGAAAAGCTATCCAAGGATTGTTCCATAAGGTTGTGTTTAATAATTGGTCATTTAGCAAACTCTCTTATCCAGAGCAATTAGGGTTAAGTGCCTTGCTCAAGGGCACATCAACAGATTTTTCACCTAGTCGGCTCTGGGATTAGAACCAGCGACCTTTCGGTTACTGGCACAACGCTCTTAACCACTAAGCTACCTGCCGCCACTACATTTTGTAACTATAAGGAGTAATATTGGTTCTTGTAAAATATGTTTCATTTTCTTCCATATCATCTTAACTATGAAGTTGTTAATGTTCTTAGCTTTATCCTTTGAAAATAGATATCTAAAATGATTCTGGGGACGAGCATGCACATCTTCACTATGTGCAAGTAAAAACCTTAGGTAGCGAGTTGATACAATTCCAAGTCTGGAAGGTTAAAACCACCCTCTGACTTGGGAAGATGTAAAACTTTCCTTTTTATTCTATGAATTTTATTTTTTATAAAGTCTGTTATGACCGAGTATAATTTTTTAAAGAGTGTCTTTGGTGGGGTAATTGGTATTACTGAAGATAAAAACAAGAACTTTGGCAGCTATGCCATTCTAAAAAGATTTATTCTACCTTTAAGATTAATGGGAAGATTATTCCATTTAATAAAATCTGCTTTCGTATTGTTGAGTAATGGAATAAAGTAATTTTTTATATATTTGTTGTTTGTTGTCACTTATTAAAACTCCGTAAGGTTCGATGTCCGCGCCCCCGCGGGAATCTAATTAGCATAATAAAACAATCCCCATAAAAACCATTCCGTTTAAGCTAGAGATATCTGTGTTTTTGCATTGGATGCGTCTCAATCCACTGCATCCGCCTATGTCGCACTTCCACATCTGATGTGAAAGGTGACAGAGATAGAGCAGTCTTCTCACAGAATCATCTGTAGCGTCCGAATGGTTTCGCCTACAGACTATTACCCCTCTGTGGAAAGATGAGACTCTCATGAACACGATGGTGTTCTCCGTTTTGCTCTACGACCACCACAAACGTTTTGGGACTCGTCTGAAGTCGGTACAGCCGATCTGCCAACTTCTGTCTGTAGCGTTCGAACAGTTTGGGCTACACACTAATATGATCCCTCCGTGGAAAGGTGAGACTCTCACAAACACGTACATGTCAGCTACCTACAATAACCTACAATAACTACCTAGATAAACTAACTACAATACCTACCTACAATCTAAATACATGGTTTAAGCTTTACTCAACACCATATTCAGGATACATCACATGTCAGTTGTTCACAAGACTAGTCTGAAGGTCCCCCGGTACCAGCTGAAACAATGAATGGAAGTATATATAGAGACTGTTTAATGCCAAAAATAAGGGGTTAAATACATGTAATAAAATGAATAACAAATGTTTCCTGATCTTTCTTACATCGCTCAGATATAGGACAGACACTTCAGAACAAACTTCCTTTAGATTTTTTGGGGGGACTATCTGTTGTTCCATGTAGTGAATCTGTTATTCAATGCGTTTGCATGGGCTAATAGCAGTAAGGCCAAATAAAATGTTTCATCAAATACGTTTTTTTATATATTTTTTTTGATATTTCAAGGGGTCTTAAAATTCAAAATCAAATAGCAAAATGATCCTTGTATTGACCTTCTTAAAACAATTCCATATAGCTTAGTAGAACCCCCTCCACTGGCTTAGACTGGGCTTAGACTGTGGTCCTCTGTAGCTCAGCTGTTAGAGCACGGTGCTTGTAACGCCAAGGTAGTGGGTTCGATCCCCGGGACCACCCATACACAAAAATGTATGCACGCATGACTGTGAGTCGCTTTGGATAAAAGCGTCTGCTAAATGGCATATTATTATTATTAGACTCTTATGGGTTTAGCATCCTAAGTATTTAATAATTTTTTTTGGTGGTCCACTTAAAGGATTGCTGGAGATCGTGAATTATTCTTTTTATTTTTCCTATTGCCATTATTTCGTTTTTTTTCCACGTTAAGTTTATAACCTGAGATTTTTTAAAACATTTTTATCAAAAGTGGGCATTGAGTTTTCAATATTGGTATATCAGGAAATCATCTGCAAATAAGTTACGTTTATGTTCATGTTTACCAATACTGATACCTGTTACGTTTGGGTCCTGTCTAATTCTTTCTGCAGGTTACCTGCTATATTAATAGTTCCTGTCGGGATTTGAGCTAATATAGCTTGAATTCTATCAAAAAAAAAAAATACAGATTTGCACCTGGTGGGATGTACGATGAAATCAATCTGTATTTTTCACCATGTAAGGTACAATTCAACATTATAAAACTGCGTTGTTGGTCCAAGTGCTGGGATAAGAGGGAAAAATTGTGTATTCTTATTTATCAGGATGCCTACACCTCTGCTGTTACTACAGTAGGTGGCAGCATAGGCCTCTCCAACCAAGCTCCTAGCAAAGAAAAAACACATCTGCTGACAATCTCTTTAGGTGTTTGAGAACCATATGTTTTTTTTCCGCCATCATGAACATTCCATGTGGTAAGTTGGATTTTGTTGGTCTTTATTTGTATAGAATCAAACTTAACCTTATCTGTTCCGTCTACCATTGAAGAACCAAGTAAAACATTTTAACAGACATGACATATGAGGGCGGTGGGCATTCCATGTAATGGGAGGATCATAGTATAAATACATAGTTATTGTATACATTACATATACAGTGCATTAAGAAACTATTCAGACCCCTTGACTTTTTTTCTTCATCAATCTACACGCAATACCCCATAATGACAAAGCATAAACAGGTTTTTAGAACTCTTTGCACATTTATTACAAATAAAAAACGGAAATATCACATTTACATAAGTATTCAGACCCTTTACTCAGTACTTTGTTGAAGCACCTTTGGCAGCAATTACAGCCTCGAGTCTTCTTGGGTATGACGCTACAAGCTTGGCACACCTGTATTTTGAGAGTTTCTCCCATTCTTCTCTGCAGATCCTCCTGGTCCTCTGTAGCTCAGCTGGTAGAGCATGGTGCTTGTAACGCCAAGGTAGTGGGTTCGAACCCCGGGACCAACCATACACATAAATGTATGCACGCATGACTGTAAGTCGCTTTGGATAAAAGTGTCTGCTAAATGGCATATTATTATTATCCTCTCAAGCTCCGTCAGGTTGAATGGGGAGCGTTGCTACACAGCTATTTTCAGGTCTCTCCAGAGATGTTTGATCGGGTTCAAGTCCGGGCTCTGGCTGGGCCACTCAAGGACATTCAGAGACTTGTCCTGAAGCCACTCCTGCGTTGTCTTGGCTCTGTGCTTAGGGTCGTTGTCCTGTTGGAAGGTAAACCTTCACCCCAGTCTGAGGTCCTGAGCGCTCTGGAGCAGGTTTTCATCAAGGATCTCTCTGTACTTTGCTCTGTTCAGTCTCCCAATCCCTGCCGCTGAAAAACATCCCCAAAGCATGATGCTGCCAACACGATGCTTCACCGTAGGGATGGTGCCAGGTTTCCTCCAGACGTGACACTTGGCATTCAGGCCAAAGAGTTCAATCTTGGTTTCATCAGACCAGAGAATCTTGTTTCTCATGGTCTGAGAATCCTTTAGGTGCCTTTTGGCAAACTCCAAGCGGGCTGTCATGTGCCTTTTACTGAGGAGTGGCTTCCGTCTGGCCACTCTACCATAAAGGCCTGATTGGTGCAGTGCTGCAGAGATGGTTGTCCTTCCTCAACTGGTTTCCTGCAGCCTGTTCAGGGCTTCATCAGTGCTTGTGAACTCCATTCTCTGTGTTCACTTCCATACCCACCGTATTGCTGCGAATCGGAGTTGAGACTTGAATCCTTTTTCCTCTAGTCTGATCAGAATGAATTGCTGGGCATTTTTTTCTTCAATCTATTAGACAGGTCCAGGACAAATCGAATGGACTGGCCCTGGACCTTGATCTCCTTTCCCCCCTGTGCCCTCAGAATGTTAACTTTGTTGTGATAGTTCCACATCTTAAAGGTTACCATAGTAAACTGATGGCATCGCTCCAGATCCTTAGGCGATACATCCATGCCAAGCTCCTCCTCTGTCAGCTTGATCATGTAGCTGGGAAGGTCCCATTTTTCCTCGTCCTTCGGTAAGGACAATATTCTCATATTATTTTGTCTCGATCTGTTTTCTAGCTGATCCAGTTCATCTTCTAAAGTTTGCGCCTTTGTTTCCAGAAGGCCAATTTTGTAGTCTTGTTCGTCCACACGCCCGCCCTGAATTTGCATATCTGACACGATAGACTCTGCTTTCCTTTCGGGCAAATCTACTTTTTTAACAACATATTGTAAAAGTGAGTTTGTTTTGGTGAGCATTGAGAGCATTTTAGCTATGTTTTCCTGGATATCCTTCAGCTGTTGCCTGCTCTCATTTGCATCTCCAAGTTGTTCTCAGTCTTTTCCTCTAAGGGAAGCCGTGGCTTGTTGTGTTTGAGTCTCAGAGTCGCTTTGCCCACAGATTGGTTTGCTGTTGTGAATAACTGACCGCTCACTCTCTCCCGGTTACTTGGCGATATATTGATCTGTCTATTTCAAAGGCTTGATTTAAACTATGTTTTCTGGCTTCTACATATAACCACAGTCTTGTCGGTACAAGACGGAGCTACCCTCTCTCCTATCGGTACACGCATGTTTTTCAAAGCAATTATTACATGACAAAATAACTAAACGGGACTTACCAAGACAATCAGCTCGTTTCTGCCGTGTAATTTTGTTTGGCAGGTCTCACTGTATTTCTCTTGGCTGTCTGCCGCGGCACCACAGCTGTGGAGGAGACATTTACTAAAGCCTTTTTTCCTAGTGAGATTACACTGTCTTTTTGATGTTCCCCAGTAGACCTATGGCTACGTCTCTCTCTCTCTCTCTCTCTCTCTCTCTCTCTCTCTCTCTCGCTCTCTCTCTCTCGCTCTCTCGCTCTCTCTCTCTCTCTCTCGCTCTCTCTCTCGCTCTCTCGCTCTCTCGCTCTCTCTCTCGCTCTCTCGCGCTCTCGCTCTCTCTCGCTCTCTCTCTCTCCTATTATGGGGCTGGCCGGCTGGTATAGGTTGTGTCCCAAATGGCACCCTATTCCCTATGTGGTGCACTACTTTTTACCAGGATGCACTATATAGGGAATAGGGTGCCATTTGGGACATGGCCGTAGTGGTGCACAGTGTCCAGACAGCTCATCACTCCCCTCTCCATCAGTCCACTCCGGGGGCTGTTCTAGTGGAGCATTATATAACATCAGTGATGGCAATCTCTTCTCCTTTTGGACGCGGCCTGTGATTGATACTGGAAAGCATCCATTTCATGCTCCGTCATTGGCACTTGCACCAGTCTCTGAGTAAAGATATTTCTCCACTGGAAAATCATCTCTGTTTCTTTTCTTTCCAATTACTGTCCAATCTAGACGGTCCACTGAGAGGAGAGGAAGGGTGTGTACAGAGAGAGAGAGAGGAAGGAGGGGAAGAAAGAAAAGAGAGCTGCAGAGAGAGAGAGAGAGAGAGAGAGGGTGGGAGGGGGGTGAGAGAGTTTGAAAGAGAGATATCAAATCATTTCTCCTACCTCCAACAGGTTGTGAGTGCTGAAGCTAATTGTGTAGATCAAAGAACAAAGGAATTCACTCAGACATGATTGAATGGAAGGAGGCCAAGAAAACCTGTTTCAATTACTGCAATGAGGGATATTCAGGAGCCGGGAATGAGGCCGAGCCTGAGACTCTGGGAAATGGCCCTGAGGGAAATCTCAGGCCACAGAGAAGAGGAGGTATCACCACTCACTGCACAGACCTGATAGGCTATACATCTAATCAATCACCAGCACTATGGAGCTCAGCCAATCATAACTGACAGGGGCAAGCGGGAGCAGGGTGAGAGTGTGACATACCGTGTGTGCTTAGAGTGCATCATGCTGGGGCTCACAGTGGTTTTGTCACCAGCGAGTCACCTCATTGAAATTATTAAATCAAGGGCTTACAAAGACAAGTTGGATGTCAGGAAATGAAACAGAAGATGGGGTAGTAGCCATCTTACAAATGTAGTGGTGCAAAGAGCGACTCCGGAGGACAATAAATACAGGTAATAACATCTTAATAATGTCATTTCGGAGTGAAACTAGTGCTGTAGCCAATCTGCCATTACAGGGAGATATTTTCAGAAGAATGATGGTGACTTCCTGAAGGTGACAGGAAGATGTCAATGTTCGTCATGTTATCAGTGTGAGATGTTCTCTGCTGTCACATTACCCTCAGTCCCCTCAGTGCTCTGACTGTCTCGGTCATCACGCACAGTCAGGCTATGAAATCCACTGTCCATTCCACAACAACAATAAGAGAAATTCCACTATTGATGACATTAACTTTTTGGCATGAATTGAATTTTCCTTTAAGGATAAATGCCCCGTTAGAATGTTATACTATAGTGTTCCTCGTTTGTAAATCAACATTCTCAAAGTACATTCACATGTATTCAATGCGTTTGGATTTACATTTCCTGTTTTTTTTGCTATAATCTCCATTTGATGGTGATGGAGAATTCTTGGAGAAGAACAGAATGCAATGTGTGAGTATTACCAGGGGGCATATCTGTTATCCTCCACCATCTCCATCACTGTTACTGTCCAGAGGAATCTGGAGAGAAGGACTGGCAGCTACTTACAGTAAGAGCCCCCCCCATCCTATAGTCAGCTAGCAGCATATTTTCTCCATTAGCTCCGGCGTGTGCCAAAGACACTGGGCCGAGCAGCAGTCATAACGTAGCAGAGGAAATATTCAGCGAGGAGAGACAGTGGACTGGTAATGATGCTACCCGTTCTCTTAGCCGGACCCTAGAGGCCTCCGCTAATCCTCTCTCTCTCTCTCTCTCTCTCTCTCTCTCTCTCTCTCTCTCTCTCTCTCTCTCTCTCTCTCTCTCTCTCTCTCTCTCTCTCTCTCTCTCTCTCTCTCTCTCTCTCCCTCTCCCTCTCCATCTGTGTCTGATGTGGAGTACCACAAATTACATCTCATTGCAGCTCATTATATGACTTATCTCCACCAGTATAGACTACCATGGTGATTAAAACAATTATCTCCTCATTTAAGTCCTGAAGTCTCCCATCTACTTTAATGGTTTTTAGCTTTAGTCCACAGTCATTGAACCATAATCGTGGTTACAAGATCAAAGTTAACATAACTATTCACTCATACCAATCGCAGTTGTGTGATCCTACTACAGGCTCCTGAAATAAATACTTAGGATGCACCCTATTCCCTACAGATGTAGGATCTACATTTGAGCCACTTGCTGAAGCAACAGGAAATATGAATTATTATGTGGATTATAATTAATTGACATTTTTGTAGGGGTTGATACATTTTTCGTAAGGGAAAATCAAGTCTGAAATTTCAAAGTGGAAATCACAAACTTCAGAAGCCTTTTTCAAGCTCAAATATACTACAAGTTCTCCTGCAACAGGGTGATCGAATTAAGATCCTACATCTGTATATAGTGTACTATTTTTGAACAGGGCCCATAGGGTAGTAGTGCACTACATAGGGAATAGGGTGCCATTTCAAACACAACCATAGTTCCCATGTCCTCAGGGTCTGTGCCTCCCCATTTAATTGTGGCGCAGTCCTAAATGAACATGAGAAGTGATCAAATACGGAAAACGAATTTCAAGAAGAGCCAAAGTTCTAATTCTTTATTAAAACGAATCACCATCTTAAACAGTTGCCAGAATCCATGGTGATGGAAAAGAACGTCCAGACTACTCTACCTCTCACTGCTCCTCCGGACTATCCTGTAAGAAAGCTGAATAGAATGAATTCCAAGTACTAGCAACGGTCAGTAGTTATTTATGATATTTTGATGTTAAATTCTGTGATCTGTCCTTTGTGTCATTTGGCATGTGTTGTTGCTTTCAGCAGGGCTGCAAGGACATGACATTTCAACAAACATACTGTAGTGGTGTTTATTGTGCTTGGTATCGGGCCAGAATGAGTGAGAGTCTTCCCCGATCCTGGACTGAACCATGTGCAGTCAGTGATTCATCCAACCGGCTCTCGCAGTCTCACGTCAGAATTAGACGTTCATCCATGTTTCCCAAACGTCAAATTTCGAAGTGTTTGGTTACTTCTCTGTATCGTTCCAAGGTTAAGTTTAGGCATTAACAGTGGTGTAAAGTACTTAAGTAAAAATACTTAAAAGTACTACTTGAGTAGTTTTTTGGGGTATCTGTACTTTACTTTACTATTTATGTTTTTAACTACTTTTACTTTTACTTTACAACGTTCCTAATGAAAATAATGTACTTTTTACTGCATACATTTTCCCTGTACACCCAAAAGTACTCATTACATTTTGAATGCTTAGCAAGACAGGGACATTTTCCAATTCATGCACTTATCAACAGAACATCCCTGGTCATTTTTACATTTTAGTCATTTAGCAGACGCTCTTAACCAGAGCGACTTACAGTTAGTGAATGCATACAATTTTTTATACTGGGAATCGAACCCACAACCCTGGCGTTGCAAACGCCACGCTCTACCAACTGAGCTACACTGGCCAACTCACCAAACACACATGCTGTCACGCCCTGGCTCTGGGGACTCTTTATGTTGAGCCAGGGTGTGTAGGTTTCATTGTTTAGTTTTCTATATACATAATAGTTTACTCTGTCATCACAGAAAATGATCACAGTGGCATGCCATTCATTTTCTAATAAAAGCTGAATACTGGGGTATTGTCCAGACAAATGTTTTTAGTGTAGCAATATTAAGTTGTATGAAATTAAATCAGATGTGAAAAAAATAGGCTATGCAAAAATGTGGGCACCCTTGTCATTCTGTTGATTTGAATACCTGTAACTACTTAGCACTGATTAATTGGAACACACAATTGGTTTGGTGAGCTCATTAAGCCTTGAACTTCATAGACAAGTGCATCCAATCATGAGAAAATGTATTTAAGGTGGCCAATTGCAAGTTGTTGTTCTCTTTGACTCTCCTCTGAAGAGTGGCAACATGAAAGCCTCAAAACAACTCTCAAATGACCTGAAAACAAAGATTGTTCAACATTATGGTTTAGGGGAAGGCTACAAAAAGCTATCGCAGAGATGTAAGCTGTCAGTGTCCACTGTGAGGAACATAGTGAGGAAATGGAAGACCACAGGCACAGTTCTTGTTAAGGCCAGAAGTGGCAGGTCAAGTAAAATATCGGAGAGGCAAAGGCGAAGGATGGTGAGAACGGTCAAAAACAGCCCACAGACCACCTCCAAAGACCTACAACATCATCTTGCTGCAGATGGTGTCACTGTGCATCGTTCAACAATTCAGCGCACTTTGCACAAGGAGAAGCTGTACGGCATGTTACTTTGAAGCCTTTTCTGCACACACGCCACAAACAGAGTCGCTTGAGGTATGCAAACGCACATTTGGACAAGCCAGCTTCATTTTTGAATAAGGTGCTGTGGACTGATGAAACAAAGATTGAGTTATTTGGTCATAACAAGGGGCGTTATGCATGGCGGCAAAAGAACACAGCGTTCCAAGAAAAACACTTGCTACCCACAGTAAAATTTGGTGGGGGTTCCATCATGCTGTTGTATGTCCTCCTCTGTTCCTCTGGTGATGTAGAGGTTAACCAAGGCCCTGTAGCCCCCAGTATCACTCCTACTTCCCAGGAGCTATCATTTGTTGACTTCTGTAACCGTAAAAGCATTGGCTTTTTGCATATTAACATCAGAAGCCTCCTCCATAAGTTTGAGTTATTCACTGCGTTAGCACACTCCGCCAACCCTGATGTTCTATCAGTGTCTGAATCCTGGCTTAGGAAGGCCACCAAAATCCTGAAATGTCCATCCCCAACTACAACATTTTCCATCTAGATAGAACTGCCAAAGGGGGTGGAGTTGTAATCTGCTGTAGAGATAGCCTGCAGAGCTCTATCATACTATCCAGGTCTGTGCCCAAACAGTTGTGCTTCTACTTCTAAAAATCCACCTTTCCAGAAATAATTCTCTAACTGTTGCCGCTTGCTACAGACCCCCCTCAGCCCCCAGCTGTGCCCTGGACACCATATGTGAATTGATTGCCCCCCATCTATCCTCAGAGTTCGTACTGCTTGGTGACCTAAACTGGGATATGCTTAACACCCCGGCCATCCTACAATCCAAATTAGATAACCTCAATCTCACACAAATGATCAAGGAACCTACCAGGTACAACCCTAAATCCGTAAACATGGGCACCCTTATAGATATCATCCTGACTAACTTACCCTCTAAATACACCTCCGCTGACTTCAACCAGGATCTCAGCGATCACTGCCTTATTGCATGCGTCCGTAACGGGTCCATGGTCAAACGACCATCCCTCATCACTGTCAAACGCGCCCTAAAACACTTTAACGAGCAGGCCTTCCTAATTGACCTGGCCCAGGTATCCTGGATGGATATCGATCTCATTCCGTCAGTAGAGAATGCCTGGATGTTCTTTAAAAGTGATTTCCTCTCAATCTTAAAGAAGCATGCCCCATTCAAAAAATGCAGAACTAAGAACATATATAACCCCTGGTTCTCCTCAGACTTGACTGCCCTT
Organism: Coregonus clupeaformis; assembly: GCF_020615455.1. NCBI lineage: Eukaryota > Metazoa > Chordata > Actinopteri > Salmoniformes > Salmonidae > Coregonus > Coregonus clupeaformis. The sequence continues at coordinate 57,667,277 of NC_059208.1, read as the reverse complement.
GACCAGCACAAAAACATCCTGTGGCGTACTGCATTAGCATCGAATTGCTCCCTCGATATGCAACTTTTCAGGGAAGTTAGGAACCAATATACACAAGCAGTTAGGAAAGCAAAGGCTAGCTTTTTCAAACAGAAATGTGCATCCTGTAGCACTAACTCCAAAAAGTTTTGGGACACTGTAAAGTCCATGGAGAATAAGAGCACCTCCTCCCAGCTGCCCACTGCACTGAGGCTAGGAAACAATATCACCACCGATAAATCTACAATAATCGAGAATTTCAACAAGCGTTTTGCTACGGCTGGCCATGCTCTCCACCTGGCTACCACTACCCCGGTCACCAGCTCTGCACCCTCCGCTGCAACTTGCCCCCCGCTTTCCTATGCATTCCCCTCAAATCATCTCCATTGCAACCCCTTAGCTTCTTTCAGTTCCAGAGATTCTCCCCTAGTTCAAACTGTTACAGACCTATATCCTCTCTTGCTTTCATTTAACAAACAGATCACCGACCATTTCGAATCACACCGTACCTTCTCCGCTATGCAATCCGGTTTCCGAGCTGGTCATGGGTGCACTTCAGCCACGCTCAAGGTCCTAAACGATATTATAACCACGATCGATAATAGACAGTACTGTGCAGCCGTTTCATCGACCTTGGCCAAGGCTTTCGACTCTGTCAACCACCGCATTCTTATTGGCAGACTAAATAGCCTTGGTTTCTCAAATGACTGCCTCGCCTGGTTCACCAACTATTTCTCAGATAGAGTTCAATGTGTCAAATCGGAGGGCCTGTTGTCTGGACCTATGGCAGTCTCTATGGGGGTGCCACAGGGTTAAATTCTTGGGCCGACTCTATTCTCTGTGTATATCAATCAAGCTCTTGCTGCTGGTGATTCTCAGATCCACCTCTACGCAGACGACACCATTTTGTATACATCTGGCCCTTCATTGGACACTGTGTTAACAAACCTCCAAACAAGCTTCAATGCCATACAACACTCCTTCCATAGCCTCCAACTGCTCTTAAACACAAGTAAAACTAAATGCATGCTCTTCAATCAAACGCTGCTGGCACCCGCCCACCCGACTAGAATCACTACTCTCGACAGGTCTGACCTAGAGTATGTGGACAACTACAAATACCTAGGTGTCTGGTTAGACTGTAAACTCTCCTTCCAGACTCACATTAAGCATCTCCAATCCAAAGTTAAATCCAGAATCGGCTTCCTATTTCGCAACAAAGCCTCCTTCACTCATGCTGCCAAAATGCCCTCGTAAAACTGACTATCCTACCGATCCTTGACTTCGGCGATGTCATTTACAAAATAGCCTCCAATACTCTACTCAGCAAATTGGATGTAGTCTATCACAGTGCCATCCGTTTTGTCACCAAAGCCCCATATACTACCCACCACTGTGACCTGTACGCTCTTGTTGGCTGGTCCACACTACATATTCGTCGCCAAACCCACTGGCTCCAGGCCATCTGTAAATCACTGCTAGGCAAATCCCCGCCTTATCTTAGCTCATTGGTCACCATAGCAACACCCACCCGTAGTATGCGCTCCAGCAGGTATATCTCACTGGTCTTTCCCAAAGCCAACAACTCCTTTGGCCACCATTCCTTCCAGTTCTCTGCTGCCAATGACTGGAATGAACTGCAAAAATCTCTGAAGCTGGAGACTCTTATCTCCCTCACTAACTTTAATCATCTCTTGCACATCTATCATTCCAGTGTTAATACTAATTGTAATTATTTTGCACTATGTCCTATTTATTGCCTTACCTCCATAACTTGCTACATTTGCACACACTGTATATAGATTTTCTGTTGTATTTTTGACTTAATATGTTTTGTTTACCCCATATGTAACTCTGTTGTTGTTGTTTTTATCGCACTGCTTTGCTTTATCTTGGCCAGGTCGCAGTTGTAAATGAGAATTTGTTCTCAACTGGCTTACTTGGTTAAATAAAGGTGGGAAAAAATGAAAAATTAAATAAAATGCTGTGTGGCCAGTGCTGGTACTGGGAATCTTGTTAAAATTGAGGGTCGCATGGATTCCACTCAATATCAGCAGATTCTTGGGAATAATGTTGAAGAATCAGTCACAAAGTTGAAGTTACGCCGGGGCTGGATATTTCAACAAGACAACGACCCAAAACACTGCTCAAAATCTACCCGGGCATTTATGCAGAGGAACAAGTACAATGTTCTGGAATGGCCATCCCAGTCCCCAGACCTGAATATCATTGAGAATCTGTGGGATGATTTGAAGCGGGCTGTCCATGCTTGGCAACCATCAAACCTAACTGAAGTGGAGATGTTTTGTAAGGAGGAATGGTCAAAAATACCTTCATCCAGAATCCAGACACTCATTAGAGGCTATAGGAAGCGTCTAGAGGCTGTTATTTTAGCAACTACTAAATATTGATGTGATTTTTCTGTTGGGGTGCCCAAATTTATGCACCTGTCTAATTTCGTTTTGATGCATATTGCACATTTTCTGTTAATCCAATAAACCTCATTTCACTACTGAAATATTACTGTGTCCATCAGTTATTTGATAGATCAAAGTGAAATTGCTGATCCAAACACCCAATTATTTATAAATGGAAATCATGGAAATTGTCAGGGGTGCCCAAACTTTTTCATACGACTGTATTTTAACTGCTCTTGTTGTTTGTGTACATGGATTTTATAACGTTGTATGTTTTTTTTTCTCTCTGTCTCTGTCTCTGTCTCTGTCTCTGTCTCTGTCTCTGTCTCTGTCTCTCTGTCTCTGTCTCTGTCTCTCTGTCTCTCTGTCTCTCTGTCTCTCTGTCTCTGTCTTTCTCTCTGTCTTTCTCTGTCTCTGTCTCTGTCTCTGTCTCTGTCTCTCTCTCTGTCTCTCTCTCTCTCTCTCTCTCTCTCTCTCTCTCTCTCTCTCTCTCTCTCTCTCTCTCTCTCTCTCTCTCTCTCTCTCTCTCTCTCCGTCTCTCTCTCTCTCTCTCTCTCTCCTCACTAACAGAATGAGAAGCACCTCAGGCAGCAAAGTTAATAGAGTGTCTGATGTGTACTATTGTTTCTTACTGCTGTAAACTAATGAACAGTTGATCATATCTGAGCAGAACTACTACCCTGACTGGTGTCCTCAGCACCACAGGTTAAAACATCTCTATGTCTCTTATTAACATATTAATACTAGCCTATATTTAATTCCGGTAGCACTTATTTAACGGTACCTAAATTACTGGTATTAGGTACTTACTAATTCATGAAATTGTGTATTTACACATTAATAACCTACTTATTACTTATTTATTTCATTGGGATTCATTGAATCCATTTTAGTTCATTATTTGAAATCTCACTGTAACTCTTAGACGTTCTCCCAAATGGCACCCTATTCCCTGTATAGTGCACTATGTAGGGAATAGGGTGGCATTTGAGACATAGCCTGACTCTTCTGAGGCCTCTACGTAGACTGTTCCACAACCTTTTAGAACCTCAGCCTCGGTTAAAAACAGAGTGTTTTAGGAGGGCATCAGTTCTCCATGAAATCCTGACCACTAGAAAGTCCTGTCTGTCTGTGACTCAGCCCCAGCAGTGGCACTGTTGCTCCAATCAGTGAAAGGCCTTTTGGATCTAGGATCACATGTTTTCACTTCTGAGGTAGAGAGGATAGTAGGGAATGAAGTATGCCACAAGGGATTCTCTCTCTCTCTCTCTCTATCCACTTTTCTCTCTCTCTCTCTCTCTCTCTCTCTCTCTCTCTCTCTCTCTCTCTCTCTCTCTCTCTCTCTCTCTCTCTCTCTCTCTCTCTCTCTCTCTCTCTCTCTCTCTCTCTCTCTCTCTCTCTCTCTGTCTCTGTCTCTGTCTCTCTCTGCCGGGGTGTGGAGGGAGGGAGTGAGTGAGGACTCATTGTCCTGTGTCCGCCCTGGTGATGAGATGCTGGCTGTGTTCCTGTCTCTCTGGGCAGTGACTCCCCATGACTGACTTCAGCCTTGTGCTCATTTCTCAGATATTGCTGCTGAGTCTGCCTCTTAAACACACAGTGGCTCTGTTCGTCTCTGCGACGCCATGAAGGTGAATAACTCAAATCACATTATCTATAGGGTGTGATTCCAACATTATTTTTTCATTTTTTTTACTCAGGTGTAAAATTGCCTTCATTCTGATCTTTTTAAAAAAATGGTTTCCCTTGTGCTTCAGAGTTAGAAAGTAATGTAGGAATAGCACCTTAGGCAGTTCTTCCAGACAAAGGTTTTCACATTGTTCCGTAGTTCCACTCAGCAAATTCCATTTATGGAACTGTATGGATGAAGCAAACATTAAAATTGAAAACTGCCCATTTATGAATGGAATTTATTTCGCATATAAACGTCTTTTTTTTTTTTTTTTTTCATCACTGCTGCTGATTCCATGGACGTCACATTCACTTAGGAGTACACACACACATATGCACACACACACACACACACAAACACAAACACACACCGTGAGAGAGCAGTGATCAATACACAAATTTAGCCATCCAGGTGTCAGCCTAGCCCATTAGGTCCTGCTGCAGGTATCCTCCTCTGCAGTGTCCTCTCCCACTTTCTGAGATTACAGGGCTCTAGTAAAATGACATATTACCTTTTGTTCTCATTTTGTTCGGTTCTGGATTCAGGGCTTTCTTTTGTAAAAAATCCCTACAAAGGACAACTTTGTCCCAACTGAACAGCATGATTGTTGCATTTCTTTACTCATCTAATTATTCTACTAAACGCTAACAGAAGGCCTGGGTTTTTCAGAAACCGTTTTATGCATTTGAGTGAAAATATGGCTCAAGATTCCTGGGTTGTAGTTTCAATCAAATAAGGAAGCTGCTCTGACATTGAGGGCTAGCCAAACACACCCACCAGCACATAACCATTGTGAAACAGCGCTTCGCAAACAGGAAGTGAGAGTGACAGAATAAGGAAATGGTGAAGGTCCATACTGAACCAGGGAATATCAGCTGCTTACTGTGGCATCGTGCAAAGAACTAAAAACATCTTGAAAACTGAATGCTGGTAAGAAGACAAATATTCAGTTTGGCCAAAGTTGTCTAAAAAAATCACGTTTAATGACACAAGCAGATATATGGATCCATAATGGTACAGTGGAGGAGCAAATACAAACACAGGCGCAAATCATCCCACAGATTCTCAATGATATTCAGGTCTGGGGACTGGGATGGCCATTCCAGAACATTGTACTTGTTCCTCTGCATAAATGCCCGGGTAGATTTTGAGCAGTGTTTTGGATCGTTGTCTTGTTGAAATATCCAGCCCCGGCATAACTTGAACTTTGTGACTGATTCTTCAACATTATTCCCAAGAATCTGCTGATATTGAGTGGAATCCATGCGACCCTCAACTTTAACAAGATTCCTAGTACCGGCACCTTTATTTAACCAGGTAAGCCAGTTGAGAACAAGTTCTCATTTACAACTGCGACCTGGCCAAGATAAAGCAAAGCAGTGCGATAAAAACAACAACACAGAGTTACATATGGGGTAAAACAAAACATATAAAGTCAAAAATACAACAGAAAATATATATACAGTGTGTGCAAATGTAGCAAGTTATGGAGGTAAGGCAATAAATACACAAATAAAAACTCAGTATTATATATAAGTCCATAGATCTAGATTTTATGGTACTGTTCTTTTATGGTACTGTTATTAGGTTATATTAGGTTATATTAAGTCTCACGGTATGAGGCTATGAAAAGCTATTTGGTACGAGGTCACTCCCCAGTTCTAAATATTCCTATGACGTCAACAGTCAGTCACCATGACCAGATGAAAGATAATATGATCCACTCCACTATCAGGCAGGGATAGGTGACGCACGCACACACACACGTGCACACGCACACACACACACACACATACGTCGTCTTGCTTTTCAACCGTTACTCTGAAAAATGGTAACCCTGTTTTTAGTTTCCAGAAAATAACTGAAGCAGAGGTTCTAGCTGCCCTGTGTGCCATTGATACTAAGAAATCCTTAGGCGCTGACAATTTAGACCCGTACTTACTTAAGTGTGCTGCACCTATCATTGCTGGTTCAGTGACACACATTTTTAATCTAACATTAAGCACAGGAAATATCCCTAAGGTGTGGAAAGCAGCTTTTGTTCTGGCATTACATAAGGGAGGTGACGGTAGTGATTTGGATAACTATCGACCCATCTCTAGGCTCCCTTGTCTGGCAAAGATCCTAGAATCTATAGTCAACAAACAGTTACAATCTTTTCTTTCTGTTAACAGTATTTTTTGCCCCAATCAATCTGTTTTTAGATCTAAACACAGTACCACATCGGCCACTATGCTTGTTGTAAATTATATTGCAAATGCCTTAGATGATAGAAAGCACTGTGCTGCGTTGTTTGTAGATTTGTCAAAAGCTTTTGACACTGTAGACCATGCTATCCTTTTGAGTAAGCTGTCATCTATAGGACTGGGCACTGATGCCTGTCGATGGTTTTATGACTATCTTAAAGATAGAACTCAGGCCGTCATGGTCGACGGGGTCAAGTCTGACCCCTTACAGTTACTTAAAGGGGTCCCTCAGGGTTCAATAATCGGCCCACTATTGTTCTCACTTTATATAAACAACATTGGTGATGATGTCAGATATTGTAAATTCCATTTATATGCAGATGACACAGTGATGTACTCTATTGCTCCAACAGCGGACCAAGCTTTGATGCAGTTGGAGTCTGATTTTAGGATACTACAGGGGTCTCTTTTACAGCTTAAACTTGTTTTAAACGCTAAGAAAACAAATGTCATTTTTTTTTCTAGGTCTAAACTCTCAATTAGAAACACTTTTGTAATCACTAGCTTGGATGGTACTCAAATTAAACAGGTCTCTGCATATAAATACTTAGGGGTATGGTTAGATGATAGGCTTTCTTTTAAAAAACATGTTATTGAATTGGGAAAAAAGCTCAAATTCAAGATAGGGTTCCTTTACAGAAACAGGGCTTGTCTGTCCTCCGTAAATAGAAAACAAATTGTGCAGGCTACTTTTATGTCCGTTTTAGATTATGGTGATATTATCTATATGCATGCAGCGGCAAACACATTAAAACCACTGGATGCTATTTACCATTGTGCACTCAGGTTTATCACGGGTGATAGTTACAAAACTCATCACTGTATCCTATATCAACATGTGGGTTGGGCCTCTCTATCTGTGAGGCGAGAGCAACATGCTCTCTTGTTTATTTATAAAGCACTTCTTTTAAAACTACCTCTATATATATCATCATTAATTTCCATTAGATATACTAATTTTAAAACCAGATCACAGATGTGGATTACATTAGAGACTTCTGTGGTCTCCACAGAGTTGGGTAGGACTGCCTTCAGTTCCTTTGCACCTTATTTATGGAACAAACTGCAGATCCAACTTAAGTTAGACACTCTGGTGTCCCTTGCACATTTAAAAAATGTTATGGAGGATCAATATGATGTTGTCTGTGATTGTTTCTGTTGAATTGTGTTTTTGTTTTGTATGTTTGAAATGTTCTTGTCTGTATGTCTAAAACTGTACATGTCAACATGTTTACACAGGGCACAGCCGTAATAGAGATCCAGGTCTCAGTCTGTTTTTCCCTGTTAAAATAAAGTTTCTAAAAAATAAAGAAAATACAGTGGCTTGCAAAAGTATTCACCCCTCTTGGCATTATTCCTATTTTGTTGCCTTACAACCTGGAATTAAAATAGATTATTATTTTTTTTTGGGGGGGGGGTTGTATCATTTGATTTACACAACATGCCTACCAATTTGAAGATGCAAAATATTTTTTCTTGTGAAACAAACAAGAAATAAGACAAAAAAACTGAAAACTTGAGCGTATTGCAGCGTAGAATCTGTTTAGACTCATGCAACATAATAACTCAAACAAAAAATAGGCAATATCTGTGCAAAAGATCTGTACATGCTATGAAACAAATCAGAATGTCCTGTTTTGCTTATGTTTTAGTCTCTAGGGAAAAGTATATTACTAATAGAATTAAACTGTTTTCTGCTCAGTGTGGGTCTATTATATGGGATATACTATCATGGTAGTATGGTATTGTAGAAGGATGGGGTGACTATCATGGTAGTATGGTATTGTAGAAGAAGGGTGACTATCAAGGTAATATGGTATTGTAGAAGGATGGGGGGAATATCATATTAGTATGGTATTGTAGAAGGATGGGGTGACTATCTAGTAGTATGGTATTGTAGAAGGAGGGTGACTATCAAGGTAATATGGTATTGTAGAAGGATGGGGGGAATATCATATTAGTATGGTATTGTAGAAGGATGGGGTGACTATCAAGGTAGTATGGTATTGTAGAAGGATGGGGTGACTATCATAGTAGTATTGTATTGTAGAAGGATGGGGTGACTATCAAGGTAATATGGTATTGTAGAAGGGTGGGGTGACAGTCATGGTAGTATGGTATTGTATTCGACTGAAACTACAACCCAGGAAACTTGAGCCATATTTTCACTCAAATGCATAAAACGGTTTCTGAGAAACCCAGGCCTTCTGTTAGCATTTAGTAGAATACTTAGAGGAGTAAAGAAATGCAACTATCATGCTGTTCATGTATTGTAGAAGGATGGGGTGACTATCATAGTAGTATGGTAATATAGAAGGATGGGGTGACTATCATAGTAGTATTGTATTGTAGAAGGATGGGGTGACTATCATAGTAGTATTGTATTGTAGAAGGATGGGGTGACTATCTAGTAGTATGGTATTGTAGAAGGATGGGGTGACTATCATAGTAGTATGGTATTGTAGAAGGATGGGGTGACTATCTAGTAGTATGGTATTGTAGAAGGATGGTGACTATCATAGTATTATGGTATTGTAGAAGGATGGGGTGACTATCATAGTAGGATGGTATTGTAGAAGGATGGGGTGACTGTCATGGTAGTATGGTATTGTAGAAGGATGGGGTGACTATCATGGTAGTATGGTATTGTAGAAGGATGTGGTGACTATCTAGTAGTATGGTATTGTAGAAGGATGGGGTGACTATCATATTAGTATGGTATTGTAGAAGGATGGGGTGACTATCATAGTAGTATGGCATTGTAGAAGGAGGTTGACTATCATAGTAGTATGGTATTGTAGAAGGATGGGGTGAATATCATATTAGTATGGTATTGTAGAAGGATGGGGTGACTATCAAGGTAGTATGGTATTGTAGAAGGATGGGGTGACTATCATAATAATATGGTATTGTAGAAGGATGGTGACTATCATGGTAGTATGGTATTGTACATCTGGCCCTTCATTGGACACTGTGTTAACAAACCTCCAAACGAGCTTCAATGCCATACAACACTCCTTCAGTAGCCTCCAACTGCTCTTAAACACTAGTAAAACTAAATACATGCTCTTCAATCGAACGCTGCTGGCACCCGCCCACCCGACTAGAATCACCACTCTCGACAGGTCTGACCTAGAGTATGTGGACAACTACAAATACCTAGGTGTCTGGTTAGACTGTAAACTCTCCTTCCAGACTCACATTGAGAATCTCCAATCCAAAGTTAAATCTAGAATCTGCTTCCTATTTCGCAACAAAGCCTCCTTCACTCATGCTGCCAAACATACCCTCGTAAAACTGACTATCCTACCGATCCTTGACTTCGGCGATGTCATTTACAAAATAGCCTCCAACACTCTACTCAGCAAATTGGATGTAGTCTATCACAGTGCCATCCGTTTTGTCTCCAAAGCCCCATACACTACCCACCACTGTGACCTGTACGCTCTTGTTGGCTGGTCCTCTACTACATGTTCGTTGTCAAACCCACTGGCTCCAGGCCATCTATAAATCACTGCTAGGCAAATCCCCGCCTTATCTTAGCTCATTGGTCACCATAGCAGCACCCACCCGTAGTCTGCGCTCCAGCAGGTATATCTCACTGGTCATTCCCAAAGCCAACACCTCCTTTGGCCGCCATTCCTTCCAGTTCTCTGCTGCCAATGACTGGAACGAATTGCAAAAATCTCTGAAGCTGGAGACTCTTATCTCCCTCACTAACTTTAAGCATCAGTTGTCAGAGCACCTTACCGATCACTGCACATGTACACAGCCCATCTGAAATTAGCCCACCCAACTACCTCATCCCTATATTGTTATTTATTTTTGCTCTTTTGCACCCCAGTATCTCTATTTGCACATAATCTCTTGCACATCTAGCATTCCAGTGTTAATACTAATTGTAATTATTTTGCACTATAGCCTATTTATTGCCTTACCTCCATAACTTGCTACATTTGCACACACTGTATATATATTTTCTGTTGTATTTTATGAACTTATGTTTTTTTTACCCCATATGTAACTCTGTGTTGTTGTTTTTATCGCACTGCTTTGCTTTATCTTGGCCAGGTCGCAGTTGTAAATGAGAACTTGTTCTCAACTGGCTTACCTGGTTAAATAAAGGTGAAATAAAAAAATAAAAAAATAAAAAAATATTGTAGAAGGAGGGTGACTATAATGGTAGTATGGTATTGTAGAAGGAGGGTGACTATCATGGTAGTATGGTGACAGATGTCCTTTGACACTAGGCTATCTTATTTTTGCATCAAGATGCCTGTTTTTAAAAGTGACTCCTTCATGAATTACCACCCCCCCCAAAAACATACAAACATACCACCCCCCCAAAAATCATACATTGTGAACGGACGATAAGTACTGCTTCCTCACATCTCATATTCCCTGCCTTAACCAAGGAGATAAAAAAGAGAGAAATATGGAAAAACCTGTGGAAAGAATCAGGCCAAGTCTGCTCTTGGATTTCTACAGCATAACTCCTACATTGTCATAAGCTAGAAAACCCATATTCAAACTTCAATGTGAATAATCGAAACCACACCATGAGAAGATTGAATTTTAAACCCCTTTTGTATACACATTGAACAAACTTTGAAAAGAGTTTGCACACAAGTACACACACAGTCTCACGCACACGCAAACACACACACACACACACTGTAGATTACTTATTGAGCGAGTATCTATTTCTCTAGACGTTCTTTGGTAAAAACTGAAGTTTCAAAATGTGGTTTGAAATCGTATTTTCCCTCAAGACTGCTGGTGTTAAATAGAACCCAACTGAGGTCTGGGAGTGCTTTTTTTTTTTCACTCTGTGGTGAAACAAAGTAACAGCGTGTGAAGTTGCCCGATAACTGTTGTGCTTTAAATGACATTTAATTATATTATTTCTTTATTCTTGCAGGCTTTCAGTTATATTGACTCAGAGTGAGTGCCTTATTCACGGGTGTCATATTTCTCAAATTTAGTTTGAATAAATTAGGAGTACACATTTTTAAGTCCATTTTGGTGTTGTTCTTTATTCTTTAGTTATGATAACTTAAATAATGGTTAATTGTTTGCCAGAGACCATATTATAAAATGTGAATATGACGTTTTCATGCTGTTTTCTATATTATATAAAATGTGAATATGACGTTTGCATTCTGTTTTGCTGTATAAGCTACTGACCAAAGCGTACATTTCTTTGATTTTTGTTTTGAAACAAGCTTGTTGCATTACTCAAATAATGAAATAAAAGTTTATAAGGATGGGGCTTGTTGCATTTCTCAAATAATGAAAGAAAAGTTTATAAGGATGGGGCTTGTTGCATTTCTCAAATAATGAAATAAAAGTTCATAAGGATGGGGCTTGTTGCATTTCTCAAATAATGAAATCAAACTTTACTCTGCGATGATAGACATATTTTCTTTAGTCGAAAAATCATCACAGTTCCAACAAACCACAATATTGTGGTTATTCAGATTTCCAAGACCAGGGGCCTGTTGCACAAAACTAGGATAAGGGATTAAGCCAGGATATCTTGGTGATCCTGGCTCAATTGATCCGTAATCCGGTTGCACTAAAGATGGATAGGGGGCAGGAGGATATGTTATGGTATAAATTACCATGGAGATTTATTCTGTGGAGCTAGCCTGCTCCAGACCAGGCTAAATTCCAGGATCTATTTAATCTCATCCCTAATGTCAGTCAGCAGTCACCACAAATGGAAACCAATAGTTATTTCACTGCTCACTATACATTGTTATCACATATAACTAGACCCACTGTCATTATTTAAACGTTTGTGATCATTAATTTCAATGATTTTGGATAAAAAATGATTTTTAGATGATGTTGCTATCATTAGATAATTTACAGTTTCCCATAGACTATAAGGCTATATATAAAATGATAGAATATTAGGGCCACAGAGGGAAAAAACACAAGTCATAATATTGTAACCAGTTGTTTTAAAGGAGGACAGTTGTTAAAATGACAGATGTGGGGCATTTCGTGAAATTGTACTTCAGTATGGTTTCATAAACAAAGACATGCTGATGTGCCAGAATATTAAGTATCACATTGTCATAAGTATCAAAACTGTAAAAACAATATGTAGCTTTTTCTGCAGAAAGAACCAGCCTCATAAATTTATGACTTTATCCTTTTTCTTCAGTGTGGCCCTAGTACTCTGTCATATAAACAAATACACATTCCATATGAATATAAAAACACAATGTGTAACATTATGTTCCTTTATTGAATAAGGACAAAACAAAAGCAGGTAAACCATCAGCTCCTTTCGAAACTGAAGTCACAGTGACTCTACAAGATGGAAAGCACAGAATCCAAGCATATTATACAAAATGATACATACACATTCAAAGGTCTGTATATAACACACCCTGCATGTCTGCACACTAAAATAAATGCAGGACAAATCCATACACATCAACTGAACAGACAAATGAATGGATGCAGTAGCCTCCCCTGCAGCCTTGTATTACACACAGTATACCGCACAAACATCATAAGAGGCCAAATTCGTAAAAACGAACCCAAAAAAACCCAAATTCCTCTGCCACCGCAGGACATATTTAACCAAAATTGAAAGCACACATACTAACTAAAATAATTCAACACATATTGGTCCCTCAGCAGCCGACCACTGTCGTCATCAGGGAAGATTGCCGGATTGTCCCAGTCCATGGCTGGTGGCACTCTGGGGGCCCTCTCCTTCCTCAGGCAGGCCACATTGTGGAGGACAGCACAAGCCACAGTAATATCACATGCCCTAACAGGGCTGACCCTTAATTTGTGAAGGCAGTGAAAGCGTGCCTTCAGGAGGCCAAAGGTCATTTCAACTCTGGCCCTGGTCCTGGCATGGGCATGGTTGTAGGCCTGCTGTGCTTCCTGGGGGTCTGTGAAAGGTGTCAGGAGAAAAGGCTGGCAGCCATACCCCCTGTCTCCCAGCAACACACCAGAGAATTCACCTGTCAACACAAAATCTCATCATTACTACCTCATAAACACAGTGATATTCTTGACACAGCCATGATGGTTATAAATAGGGGTTGTGTGGCTTACCTTGTGATAGGCACTGATAGATTTCAGAGGCCCGAAAGATTCTGGAGTCATGGACTGAGCCAGGCCATTTTGCCACAACATTGCTGATCACACAGTCAGCATTGCAGACCATCTGAAATCATAAGATGAGGAATATTACACCAATCAATGCACATCACTGGCAATGCAGAGTGTTCGATCAATGGACAATATCAAAAAGTTATGTTCACCTGAACATTAATGCTGTGAAAGGATTTCCTATTCACAAAATCGGCCTCATGGGCACCTGAGGGGGCTTTTATCCTTATGTGTGTGCAGTCCACTGCACCAATGACATTGGGGAAACCTGTCACACAAAGTAATGAGTATCCTACTATGTGTTAACAGTTGTCCTGTAATTTGTAGATCCTCTTACCTGCAATCCTATAGAACTCCTCTTTGATGTCACAGAGTCTTCTGTGGCCAGGGAAGGAGATGAAGACATCTGCTAATGCTTTGATAGCCAGACACACACTCCTTATTGTGCGGCAAATTGTGGCCTTGTTCAGCTGTTCTGCATCCCCCCACTGAGTACAGGAAGGCTCCACTAGCAAAAAAGCGCAAGGCCACACAAACCATTTGCTCCACACTCAGTGCATGGCTCCGTGCAGTGCGGTGCTTAATCCTGGGACCCAGTAGTCTGCATAGATACCTGATGCCATCTGCAGAAAACCTGTATCTTTCATATAGATGGTCATCAGGGGAAGGCCAGTGGGTCCAACCGGTCCCTGAAGACCCTTTCTCGCCTGAAGGCTCTCCTCAGCACAAGTGCTTCTTCATCCACCACATCTCGCACGAATGGGCATGCCATTGTCAGAGCAGAAAGGAACACACAATTTTGGGCCTTCATATAGGCTAGTGGCCACACCTGGTGCTGGGGGGTGGGCAAAGAGGGCGATGCCTTATAACGATGACTTGGTTGTACTGATTGCTGGGAAAATAAAAAAACCTTAGAAAGATGCCACCGTCCTGTGTGCTCACAATAAGAGCTCATATGTCATGGCTCACTTGACTTTACGAGAATATACCTAATTTTTATTTTGAGCTGTGTCATCTTCTTGGAGCTGGGGGAGGAAAGAAAAATAATGATTAATACATTTGTGTTACAGTTAGCATACAGTGTACATTGAAGGCATATCTCACCTCCCTCTCAAGTTTTTTTATTTCAAGGTCCAGTTTCCTAATTGTCCTCTTTTTTATTTCGGACTCCAGTGCAAGATTTTCCATCTTTTTCTTCTTGTACTGAATGTCTATGTCTGCCAGTTCTATTTGGCGCCGGAGGTGGTTGCCATACAACTTTCTGATAGCTTGTGAGCTCTGTGAACACAATACAATTAGCGCAGCTGGAATTTGGCAGGATGTGGTGTCCTTTTATTAATACGCACTATGTTGCCAGGCTGGTTTTCCCACTGTATAGCATCTGGGTCCTGTAAAAGAAATTAGATTTTTTTGATTTTGATGAGGACTCCTCACCATTGTAGAGTAAATAGTACTTTCACAGTCTTAACATGATACCTCATGCCTTCTGGAATCCAGAGAGATGGTCTCCTCCTCATCATCGTCTCCATCATGTGCTGTTGCTGCTGCACTGGGGCCTTCACCCTATCACATTTAATCGGATTCATATTGAAGCTAGTAGACAAGACATGCCAGGCCTACAGTATGCCTTTGATGGAGTACTCACTGGATCAGCATCGTCTGGTGCTTGTGCTGGTGGCTCTAACAGGAACACAGTGCTGCCAGACACTGCAAGGCAATAGGTAAACCAAAGTCAGACAGTCCAAATTGATTCAATATGAATGTGGTTGTATCCCATGTAGAGATGGAAGGACATACCTTGAATGAAGCGGGTGGCATCTTGGGAGGAACCTATGCTCGTCTCTTTCCCCCAGGGATCCCCTCTAAGACGGGCCTGCCTTTATTTAGCTCCAAGGCCATGTCCTCTGCTGGGGTAAGGTCAGCCTTTGGTGACCCACCACCCGTGCCTTGTCTGTGGGTATTCTTTTTCACTGCTAAAACAGTACAGACAATGTGTGAGCAGGCACCTTCTGGGTACAATATATGCTTGTGCTTTGTTAAATATTAGTCAGGGACCATACCATTCTGCAGAATGTTCTTGTATTTGATTTTGACCTGCTGCCATGTCCGTTTTGGCCCGTTCATGTTTAATCTACACACACACACATTTAATGGAGTCACACTGCAAAAAATTACTTGGTATTTTTGTCTTGTTTTCAGTAAAAATATCAAAAATGTATCATAGCTTTATACAGTGTGATGGAGTTACTTTACACAATTTCACTCATATCTGCAGTGCATTTCAATTAAAAATTTAACCGTTTCATAATTACAGTACAACTGCATTTTTGGAGATGTGAATTAAATATTTGAATTGTAATTGTGATGTTTCAGCGGAGCGGTGAGTGTATAATTGTGCACTACTTACGCATTCAGGCGGTCTGCTATACTTTGCCACGCTTTTTCTCTTTGCTTTATCACTGTGGCGGTGTTGCCTTTCTTCTTAATTATATCTTTTACCTCCTCGTATGCCTCCATGAGGATTTGTGCTTCCGACGGGGAAAAGTACGCGGCTCTAGTTGCCATGGTAAATCAGTTAATCTGTGATCTGTGGCGGGGTCTATTTGAGTGAGCCGTGAGCGCGCACCTATCCAGGATTGGTTTCACCTGGCTTAATGAATCCGTGTCTGCTCATCCTGGCTTGGTCTTTGTGCAACCAATTAAGCCTGGACGCACATGTTTTGGCTTCATTGAGCTCAGCTGAGTCATTTATCCCGGATGTCTTAATTCTACTTTTGTGCAACAGGCCCCAAGTGTAGATGATATCATTATTTGCAGACTGAAATGAAGATGTAGGCCTATACACCACGATAACCCACTTTAATTGATCCTATAATCTCACAATGGCCTTATTGATTAGGTTGTGCTGAGTTACTCTATTCTTTTAAGTTCTCAAATCAAATCAAATGTTATTTGTCACAAGCGCCGAATACAACAGGTGTAGACCTCAACCAAAAATGCAGCTCAAGAAATAGAGTTAAGAAAGTATTTACTAAATAACCTAAAGTAAAAAATAAAATAAAAAGTAACACAATAAAATAACAATACAGAGGCTATATACAGGGGGTACCGGTACCGAGTCAATGTGTGGGGATACAGGTTAGTCGAGGTAATTTGTACATGTAGGTAGGGGTAAAGTGACTATACATAGATAATAAACAGTGAGTAGCAGCAGTGTAAAAACAAAGGGTTCTATATTCTAGAAGGCTTATAGGCTGCTCTGTATTGCACCCTCTATAACCTCTATACTCATAATGTTAACACTACTAGAAGTGAAGAGTTTATATTCGAAGGGTTTACAGGGATAAAAAATATATGACTTTGTCTTCAAAGAAAAAGTGGCTCTTACGTGCTGTGGGTTAAGCCTCTACATGCACACAACACGCCACACTTGAAATAAATATAAATACTATTATAAGACGGGGAATTCGAGCCCCAGATGCTGATTGGCTGAAAGCTGTGGCATTAACAAATAGTGTATTTGTTAATGCATTCAAAACATTATTATTATTATTATTATTATTGTTAATATTATTATTTATTATTATTATGATTATTATGATGAAAAATCATTTATCTCAAAGCTTTCACTTTCACTTCAATGTTCATGTGCAACCTAGCATGAATTCCACTTTTGTATTTACAATCTATAAACAAAATGAACTTTATGCATGTCAAAATGACATCATTTATAACATTTATTATCAAATGTGTTATTTTATGTTTGTCACTGAGAGGAAAAGGGTATTAATATACATTTCACAGCTGCAGTAAACTTTTAGACAACGTGTAGACTTTTTCACATCTCCCGTCACGCTTTATGCATGCCTTCATCTCCTTATGGGCTTTAGTTCAGAAATATAATGTACAACTGCAGTAAGTTCCCCACTGAATATTACGTTTCATGGATTTGAATTACCCTTATGGGTTACTTTGCTATCATTCATAATCTCCTGGGGGGATTCCCACACTGTGCTCCTCAAATGTCTGTCTGTGGCATAATTGTTATTTTCAACAGTTCATGCAGCCCCAGTTTTGTCTTCTGTGACATGTTTGTAAGTGTACACTCAAACCCTGCTAGAGATGCTAAACGTCAGGCTGTTGAGGGGATGTGGAAACCCTGCTAGAGATGCTAAACGTCAGGCTGTTGAGGGGATGTGGAAACCCTGCTAGAGATGCTAAACGTCAGGCTGTTGAGGGGATGTGGAAACCCTGCTAGAGATGCTAAACGTCAGGCTGTTGAGGGGATGTGGAAACCCTGCTAGAGATGCTAAACGTCAGGCTGTTGAGGGCATGTGGAAACCCTGTCCACTGGAACAAATCAGATTGATCATGTGGTTTTAATGAAGAGGCAATAAGAGGGGGTATATTTAAGCAATAAGGCCCGACGGGTGTGGTATATGGCCAATAAACCACAGCTAAGGGCTGTTCTTACGCATGACGTAACGCAGAGTGCCTGGATACAGCCCTTAGCCATGATATATTGGTAATATACCACAAACCCCTGAGGTGCCTTATTGCTATTATTAACAGGTTAACAATGGTATTAGAAAAGTAAACAAGTAGTTTTGCGTCATGCCCGTGGTATATTGTCTCATATACCACAGCTTTCAG
Organism: Coregonus clupeaformis; assembly: GCF_020615455.1. NCBI lineage: Eukaryota > Metazoa > Chordata > Actinopteri > Salmoniformes > Salmonidae > Coregonus > Coregonus clupeaformis. The sequence continues at coordinate 57,649,131 of NC_059208.1, read as the reverse complement.
ACAATCAGCATCCGGGGCTCGAACTCCCCGTCTTATAATAGTATTTATATTTATTTCAAGTGTGGCGTGTTGTGTGCATGTAGAGGCTTAACCCACAGCACGTAAGAGCCACTTTTTCTTTGAAGACAAAGTCATATATTTTTTATCCCTGTAAACCCTTCGAATATAAACTCTTCACTTCTAGTAGTGTTAACATTATGAGTATAGAGGTTATAGAGGGTGCAATACAGAGCAGCCTATAAGCCTTCTAGAATATAGAACCCTTTGTTTTTACACTGCTGCTACTCACTGTTTATTATCTATGTATAGTCACTTTACCCCTACCTACATGTACAAATTACCTCGACTAACCTGTACCCCAGCACATTGACTCGGTACCGGTACCCCCTGTATATAGCCTCTGTATTGTTATTTTATTGTGTTACTTTTTGTTTTATTTTTTACTTTAGGTTATTTAGTAAATACTTTCTTAACTCTATTTCTTGAGCTGCATTTTTGGTTGAGGTCTACACCTGTTGAATTCGGCGCTTGTGACAAATAACATTTGATTTGATTTGAGAACTTAAAAGAATAGAGTAACTCAGCACAACCTAATCAATAAGGCCATTGTGAGATTATAGGATCAATTAAAGTGGGTTATCATGGTGTATAGGCCTAAATCTTCATTTCAGTCTGCAAATAATGATATAATCTACACTTGGTCTTGGAAATCTGAATAACCACAATATTGTGGTTTGTTGGAACTGTGATGATTTTTCGACTAAAGAAAACATGTCTATCATCGCAGAGTAAAGTTTTGGAACTTTATGTCATAACAATATAGTATACCCATATAGTATACCCATATAGTATACCAATATAGTATACCCATATAGTATACCAATATAGTATACCCATATAGTATACCAATATAGTATACCCATATAGTATACCCATATAGTATACCCATATAGTATACCCATATAGTATACCAATATAGTATACCCATATAGTATACCAATATAGTATACCCATATAGTATACCAATATAGTATACCCATATAGTATACCAATATAGTATACCCATATAGTATACCCATATAGTATACCAATATAGTATACCCATATAGTATACCAATATAGTATACCCATATAGTATACCAATATAGTATACCCATATAGTATACCAATATAGTATACCAATATAGTATACCCATATAGTATACCAATATAGTATACCCATATAGTATACCAATATAGTATACCCATATAGTATACCCATATAGTATACCCATATAGTATACCCATATAGTATACCCATATAGTATACCCATATAGTATACCCATATAGTATACCAATATAGTATACCCATATAGTATACCCATATAGTATACCAATATAGTATACCCATATAGTATACCAATATAGTATACCCATATAGTATACCAATATAGTATACCCATATAGTATACCCATATAGTATACCCATATAGTATACCCATATAGTATACCAATATAGTATACCAATATAGTATACCCATATAGTATACCCATACCATAACTCAGAAATAGCCAGGTCTAATGAACATACCATATTTTGTATTAGACACTGGATAAAATAAGATTGACAGATTGCCATCAGTTTCAGAGTACGACCCTGCCTTACACAAGAAGCGGCACAGGTCCTAATCCAGGCACTTGTCATCTCCCGTCTGGACTACTGCAACTCGCTGTTGGCTGGCCTCCCTGCCTGTGCCATTAAACCCCTACAACTCATCCAGAATGCCGCAGCCCGTCTGGTGTTCAACCTTCCCAAGTTCTCTCACATCACCCCCCTCCTCCGCACACTCCACTGGCTTCCAGTTGAAGCTCGCATCCGCTACAAGACCATGGTGCTTGCCTATGGAGCAGTGAGGGGAACGGCACCTCTGTACCTTCAGGCTCTGATCAGTCCCTACACCCAAACGAGGGCATTGCGTTCATCCACCTCTGGCCTGCTGGCTCCCTTCCTCTGGCGGAAGCATAGCTCCCCCCTCAGCCCAGTCAAAACTGTTCGCTGCTCTGGCACCCCAATGGTGGAACAAGCTCCCTCACGACGCCAGGACAGCGGAGTCACTCACCACCTTCCGGAGACATTTGAAACCCCCACCTCTTTAAGGAATACCTGGGATAGGATAAAGTAATCCTTCTAACCCCCCAAATTGTAAAGTGGTTATCCCACTGGCTATAGGGTGAACGTACCAATTTGTGAGTCGCTCTGGCTAAGAGCGTCTGCTAAATGACGTTAATGTGCCCTTGAGCAAGGCACTTGACCCTAATTGCTCCTGTAAGTCGCTCTGGTTAAGAGCGTCTGCTAAATGACTAAAATGTAAATGTAAATGTTATTATCTGTAACATACTTAGATTCACACTAAGCCAACAATAAGCCAAACACATACAATTATAGGAATCGTATATGATGAATATTAGATCATTTAAGATAAACTGGATAAAGTGTTCACTTGTTATCATTGCGTTATGGCTTGGTGCTGGGGAGTGAAGAGCAGGGATGCTCCTGTCCCTTTAAGAACGAGCCGTCTGGGGTGGCGCTTTCCTCCGCAAAGGCTTCTTGATATTAATAGTGTTGGTGTCTTCAAACTGACGTAATGCTTGGAGTCTGAGGTCCTGTCAAGCGATAACATTTCTGATAAAGAACTGAGATCACTGCAAACTAACCCTCCTTTTCCATCCAGACTCAGGCGTTTTAAATATTATACACAGTCACCCTGATTCCACGTGCACAGGCGAGATTCGAAATCTTATATCCCCTCTAACAAAAAAATAATAATAGCCTACCCCGAGATCTACAAACAAACAACACAAAGACGGTTTATGGCTTACGCCAAAGCTCCACCATCTTTCAGACTGCAAAGACTATTGCAATTTAATCAACAGGTAAGGACAAAGCGAATCAATGCACGTTAGTAGTACGGAAGCGAGCAATTAGATGTGAATCTACAGTAGTACCAGAATGCTGATCGCTTTTAGCGAATGTTATGTAAGAGCTAAGGGATTTCATGAATCGGTTGTGAGCTACTTTGCTGTGAAAAAACAGCAGTGCTTCTCGGATTTCACATGGCATTTAGGTTTTGTTGGGTCAAACGCATGAGAAATTGAAATTGGCTACTTGCTAGAAGCAGAGGGGGTCACGTATTGAGAAGGAAGAATAACATGAGTTCCAGTAGGTTTGTGGCTTACTTTTTCCTTGCCATCTCATTTAATACTTTGATTTCAGGGTGTTGTAGCATTCGTTTAATTATTGTAAAAGCGCGACGCATTCTAGATAGGTGTTGGGGATAGAATAGAGCTATGGTTTTGAGAATATCTGTGACAATCTAATTTTATGCCTGCACACACACACACACACACACACACACTAATAAGACGATGATTTTATTTGGCGCATCGTGTGTTTCTGTTTTCATTGTTCGTAAAGAGAGCGCATGGTAGAGGTTATATTAAGTTACAATGTAGCCTAATTTATTGGGTTTCTGAAACGTTGTATTTATTTCGAAGTGTATTGTTGAAGTTTAATGATTAATGTCGAGAACTGAACAACGTTTTCCACTCAATTTATAAAACTTTCCGTAACTGTGATGTTCCTCAAAGATAAGAAAACGCGTAGGCATGGCAACACACTTGGGTCTGGAGAATATTTCAACTAACTACAATGAATGAGGCACAGTTAGGTTAGTTAAAATGCAAATTAAAGATATTTCACCAGTAACCTATTTTCTTAACTTTCCACATTGTATTCGTATGCGGTCGAAGTTTTGGTTGTTAGAATGTTCAAGTCGTGTTGTGATTTTGTTACAAACAAGTGTAACAAAGTGCTGGGAACTTTATCAATGACTGATCACTGGTTCATTATTAAAATGTCAGTATAGCAGGCCACTTGGAAAAGTGAGTAATTTCCATCTTCTTATCCATGTGGAGGGGATTAGGCTATATCTCAAAGGAGATGACACTGAGGTGCAATGTGTGTGCGTGTCTGTGGAACTCAGAAAGTTTAGACTAGCATGACTGGGCATCGTGATGAAGCAGCTCACTTTGCAGAAACTTAACTTAGCTTTTCATAATGTTATGATAAAGTGTTATAAAGATAATATATTTCTACCATTGTGATACCTGCTTCATTGGTTTAGTGAGGAGGTGAGGTAGTTTGGTTTGCTACTCTGCTGTTGGGGCAAAGTGCTGCTTTCAGAGGCATGTAAAACTTTCTTACTAGTTGTGCAAAACAGTTACACCATACTCTCAGTGTGTGTATAAACTTGATAGTTACATTGTAACCATGGACACTGTAGCAAATAACCTCCTAAAGGTCTGGACTTTTTCAAAGCATAACATTTTACTTTTAGACAATGTTTCTGTCTATCTAAACGTACTATTTTTCAGTTGGTAAGAAATATATATACATGTATTTTATCTGAGCACAACTCGAAATCACCAGCTTTTCAGCTTCACCTAAACTTGGTTTGTAGTTACATTGTTATGACGAAATGTATATATATATATTTTTTACATTACACAACATTCCCATGTTGGTTCCAGTAGATGCTTCGTACTCTTTCCTGTAAACTGTGAAACCAACCAACCAGCCTACATGGCAACATGTGTCAGGAAATGTCACTGCTTCTGTCTACAAAAGCCCTTTTGTCAGTGAAAGTTTTTTTAATGACGTGGCCAAAGCAAATCAAAGCTTTCCATCATTCGAAGAGGGTAGAGAGGTTAAGTTAAAACATAGTCTCAACAATGTATAACAATAGGATAGTTATTGTATTGGCTACCTGTATGTCTCTAGACCAATTATTTATGTCGTGCATATTCATAACAACTTAATAGTGACAACACACATGCATAAATTGTAATTGTTATACATAATATACATCAAAACATCTGGCCCGCAAAAATCCACTTCTCAAAGTCAACTTTGTCCTCACTGTAGCCTTGTACGTACTATTGAATCTGATTGATACATGAAGCACTTCGCAAATCCTTTATTAGGTTGACACTGTACGTATGTTTTGTCACAATAATCCATCGATATGAGCAGCCTCTCTTTAGCCTCATTTTCTTAGACAATTTTAGTTGAGCTTTTTAGTAATTTAGAGGATTATGGAAAATAAAAAAAGACTTAACATCAGTATTCTGTAGTCTTTACTATGCTATATACAGGGAGGGCTTCTTTCAAAAGTGATAGAAAATATCCAAATGGTTTAGTTTGATAAGAGCTGTTTGAAGTGACTGCTGAGGGTTGCATTTGATATACATGGATTTAGAGTTTGCACAACTTCTTCTAGGGTGATTTTTTTTCAGAATCGCTGTGAGGCCAGCCTCTCACTTTGCAGTGTCTCTTTGTACCACATTCTGAATGTAGGTGCTGCTGAATAATGTGTTATTAATGAAAAGGTACATCTTTTGAAGCCTCATGAAATAAAAAAAAGTTATGTGTAATATAAAAACTGCCGATGTCTTAAATCCTAAAGGACATGAGAGCAGATTAAACACATCTATGGCTCCCTGAAAAATTGTAGACATCGAAGATCCTAATGTAATTTGAGACGTAGGCTATTACAGAAATTAGGTAAAATAGTGATACATTTATTGATGAAGACTTATATTTGTTTTGTCGACTCAGGCACCCTTCATTGCCATTCAGCAAAGTTGTGTATTTTTCTGGAGGCGGTTGTATCTCAGTGAAAACATATTGAAAAACGAAAATCAGCCTTAGACATACTGTATAACATCTGTATAGTCATTTCTGACCGTTGTCTAGGAAACCCCCCTGATATATGATGTACTTAAATAGACACAAATAAAGGCCTGCTCACATATATTTTCTCACTTTGAATGTTGTTTTTGCTTTTAAAACATAAAGCGCTCTATGGAACACACTGGTCTACTGTCTCTTTAAATATTCAGTTGAATGCTTTTGCAAGTGGCTAGACACCTTCCCTGGTGGTTTGATACATGCAACAAGGAGAGGCAGGAAACTTTCGATTTTCTTTAACCATCTGACATAATTCTTACGTTTACTTTGAGAGGACAGACAGCAGTAATTGGTAGCCTTAAACACTTGTAATAACACCTTAGATTCACCCTGGCAAGCAAATATACTGAACAAAAATATAAACGCAACATGGAACAATTTCAAAGATTTTACTGAGTTACAGTTCATATAAGGAAATAGTCAATTGAAATACGTTCATTAGGCTCTAATCTATGGATTTCGCATGACTGGGAAATGAACATTAAATTCTCTGGCAACAGCTCTGGTGGACATTCCTGCAGTCAGCATGCCAATTGCATCTGTGGCATTGTGTTGTGTGGATTATCTTGGCAAAGGAGTAAGGCTCACTAACAGGGATGTAAACAAATTTGTGCACAACATTTGAGAAGAATAAGCTTTCTGTGCATATGAAACATTTCTGGGATCTTTTATTTCAGCTAATGAGACATGGGACCAACACTTTACACGTTGCGTTTATATTTTTGTTCAGTATATTTTGTTTTCCAGATTTGTGGGAAAATGGGCCCAGGGTTAGAGTAGCATACAATAGTTGTTGATACAGCTACTTTATATATATATATATATATACACATATTTTTTTTTTTAAGCCCTTCCCACTGTCAGTTGCTGATCCAAGACCTGTAACAGTTCATGTATTTCACACAACTGTTGCATTTAACAGATTTTTTTCCCCCCATATATTCTGAATAACAGGCTCTTAAAGGGCTAGAAAGTAGGCCTTGTTCTTGAGGCTAATTGGGCTCTGTGATGTGTTCACCTGTTAACGCAAGTCAGAATTATAACTACAGATAGCCTATAGGTAATTTCCCCAATGGAAAAGCTGCTCAATGTGCCTCCTCCAGTCATATGGGTGGGGGTGGCTTGTACTAAGCTCTGTATGCAGCAGTGGATTGAGGTGTGGTTTGGGAAGGTGCAGTGATGTGGGCCTAGACACTTTCTGTTTTATATTAGGGATAAAGAGGTCTACATTTCCAGACCTGCTGTCTGTGTCTGGTAGACGTTTATTGTAGGTTTAGATCAGGAATTTCCCTTTATTTGCCTCAATCACACAATGACCCTCACCTCTTTTCTACACCAGACTTAGAAATTGTGTTTGTTTGTGTTTTTATTTTAGGATTTCCATAATGCACTTTGGGCTAGCCAGCGTAGAAATTCCCTACCCATAACCCAGACACAGATATACATCCTCTGTAGCTCAATTGGTAGAGCATGGCACTTGTAACGCCAGGGTAGTGGGTTCGATCCCCGGGACCACCCATATGTAAAAATGTATGCGCACATGACTGTAAGTCGCTTTGGATAAAAGCGTCTGCTAAATGGCATATTATTATTAATATTTACCTATTGATTATGAGCTCTCCTCTCCTCTCCTCTCCTCTCCTCTCCCTCCTCTCCTCTCCTCTCCTCTCCTCTCCTCTCCTCTCCTCTCCTCTCCTCTCCTCTCCTCTCCTCTCCTCTCCTCTCCTCTCCTCTCCTATCTGGAACTCTGATGAGTCAGTTTATCCTCTGTGTTCATGATGTGTTAGTTCGTTTCTTAGCGTCTGTCTTATCAGGGTGTGTTATGTTTTTCCTTCTTCTCTCATTGTGGTTTAGTGGTCCCCTCTGTGTGATCTACTGTAGTGGGCACGGCATAAGCCATTATATTGTCTCAGACAGGTTAGACAGGATGAGTCGTCGAGAAGAGGGGGAGAAAATAGTGTTCCTCGAGAATGTTTGTTTTCCTGTTTCCAATTTGGCTTGCCAGAGGGCCTGTCGTACCGTTAGAGCTCCTATTCATTCATGAGGCCGACAGACTGGCAGTTTGATGATGCCTGCTGTTTGCTGCTTACACAACACAGGATTGACTCTGATTTGTAATGACCGCATTGTTAATTGTGTTTTTACTGATCATTGTTCTCTCTCTCTCGAAATCACATGGAAGGCAAAATGTCGGTCAGTACGGCCTTCATACGTTTGATGACTTTTTATAGCTTTTTAACTCATTCCAGTTTCCAAGCTATTGTTTTGAGATAACTTTTGAGGTCTACTTGCATGTTTGATGTGTATTTGTGGGATACGTTTTAAGGTACATGTAGGCTTTAAATAATATATTGTGTTGATTTCACTTTCTTTGTGCTTCCTTGATTTTTACGTGTGTTTTGCTTTGTTTTGAACGGATTGCAGAGAGAGAAGCGTTGTGACGTGTGCTGCACTGGAACCCAGGACTGCTATGACCTGTGACCTCTGAAGACACAAGTGGAAGAAGAGGGACAACTTTTAGAAACTTCGGAAAGACCCTGCCAACAACAACAACAACAAGACCAAAGAAAAGACAATGGAATAAAGTCATCTCCATCATGGACGTGGAATAAAGGATACCTCAGTCAAGAACCAGGCCAAGGACTCTGGATGTTGTTCCTAGTCTGATATCTCTCTCCCTGTGGAATCTGTGCTGATAATGCGCTAACCCAATGCTCAGCAGAGGTATGTTCTCTATTGTTGTAGGCCTCAAAATACACAGATTAGGCTTAGAAAAAATGAATGTTGTTTCTTTTCACGTGAACTTGAAATCGTGGCAAGTCAGCCGGAACCCAAAGTGAATAGGCCCAAAGTTATTAAGGATTGTGATGCTTTATTTGAATCTTTTCGAAAAAACCGAGTCACAGGCGGGGTTCTCAAAATATATTTTATTGAGCTGTAGTTTGATCCTCGTTGTTGTGGAGTTGTTTTGTTCGGCTCTATCGTTTTTAGCAGTTTTATGTTCTTAGCTGTGGAATATTCCAGCGTTTTGATCTGGTATTGAAGGCAGTACCATCTGTATTTGTAGAGCTTATTATGTGGAATGTTGTCTATATTGACTTAATGTTTTGACTGCCGCGGTTCCCGCCCCCTGGACCACACACATGCTTATGGTACTTTCTCCGTTCACTCTGCTCTTGTCTATATGGGTCAACTGACAGTTTTATTGTCTCTATCTTCACGATCTCATCCTTTACAAAACGTTCCAAGAGGTTGTCTTTATAAAGTAGGTTTCGACAGTGTTGTTGTAGCTTACTCATACTTAACGTGTATTCATACTGAGACACAACGTTTCAGGTGATTTTGTAGGGTAGGTAGGACAGAGTTACTGGCAGTACATAGAGGTAACAGTATTTCATGTTATTGACAGATGTAACAGGACTCGTACCTGAAGTTAATTTCACATACTGAGAAACAAAGTTTCAGGATATTTTGCAGGGTAGGTGGGAGTAAGTTACTGGCAGTACATAGCCTGTATAGCCTATGATAATATTGCATGTTATTGACAGATGCAACAGGAGTGCTGCTTTGCCTTTGCCATGAACTGCTGAGGAATAATTAATTATGAAGATAGATTAGTCTAATTAGATGTGACCCAACACCTGTCATTTTTCTTAACTGCTCAATTTGCCTCGCATTAAACAATGTGTCCTCATTTATGCCTGTCTTTTGTCAATGCTTGCATTGCCGTCGAGTGGCGCATTATCGCTCTTGATAAGGATACCACAATGTATTCAACATTGATGGTAATTATTCAATAATTGCAGTCTTTGTTTTTTGTCGCAAGGACTCAGTCATTTAGGCTGTTCCTTTCTAAATCCTCAACGTCAGTACAAGTGTTATGTTCTTTCCTGTGCATTGCACTATTGCACTGAAAAGCAATGAGCCAATAAGAAATCCAATAATCTCATTGTTTGGAAAGTGTCCACATAGTTGGCGGTTTGGACTTCTTAACAGTGGGTGACCTTAAATGACGTATCTCAAAATGTGTGCCATAGTTGAAAATTCTCTCTCCAGCCAGATCCGAATATTAAACGTGATAATGAACAGTTATTGCTAGATATTTTCTTTGTTAACGCTGCAGAAACGTACGGTTTTCTCCTGACTGTCTTGTGATTTCAGCAGATTTGTATAATGTTTCATATATGCTATCTTTTCCATCCAGACTACTCAAAACAGAAAATGTGTCTTGTACTTGAGAAACAACATTACCTCTGTGTTATAATGGGCTTAGCTTAAAGCTTTCAGTTGGTTCTAAGAGGTAAGGAGTGTGTTTCGTAGAGACAGCTGAGCTATTATTAACAACCAATGAAACGTGCATTCATTTGATCCACGTGTTTCGAGTATTATTCTCTTGATCAGCTCAGCCATTGAAAACATAGGCCCAAAGAAGACAACACAGATTGTTTTGAATACTTAATTTTATATTATTTACCCCATCCTACTTTTACCTTGGTATATGTTTATAAAAAGTGATTGGCTTGCATCTAGATGTTAGTCTAAAGTACGTGACCTGTATGTGGGACATCAGGTATGGGTCAGGTGGTTAGTGGATTCTTTTGACATATTATCTGAGCTGATTCAGATTACTGAGTAGGAAGTCATCATCCGGATAGATGTCTGAGCGGAGGCTTGTTGCATAGTGATATGTTTTAGTAATCATTCTATGATATTAATGTTATATTAATTACAGGAATACTGACGGATGTTTTAGAACGCAGGCGATTTTAGCGGACCAACAACGTGAATACGCTACAACACGCCTTAAGCACTGTAGTTGGAGTGGTTGCCAGTGAGTTTCATTCTGGCCTATTTTGAACTCAGACTACATCACACAAACAAACGCTTCACATTAAGCTTTAAACCATGATACGGCCTCAACCTGAGAAATTAGCTGTTGCCGTATTTTTTTGGGGCCCTTTTTCTGAAGGATAGCAGATTTGGGGGGGAGTTAAGCATCAGGAGTACTAGGCTCATTAAATGCAGCCTTGATTTGTGTAATCCTTGTGAATATTATAAAGATAAGGTAAGTCGTCAGCACAGTGTGTCTGTAGGAACAAGCCCCAGTGATACAGTATATGTGTTTTGAAGGACGCGCTGTGCCTATAAGGCTTATTTAAAAGTCTAAAGACGAGAACAGTTTTCACGGTTTTCCGGTGTCTGGATAAATATTTCTCGTTGGGTGGTTCTGCTGTTGCTACTCTATGGCATCTCAGCCAACTGCTGTAGCTCTCTCGTGTCCTCAGCGTTTTCTTCAACCTAAAGTACATGGTCCCATTTCAGGCCATTTTTCCCTCATGTAACATTTGTGCATTTTTTAAACCCCTTAAATTCTAGTCAGGTATAGTATTTTTTTCTACACAATGTAAGGCAGCTGAGCTTTGGATGTCCATTGTTCTTGGTTCGAGGCTTAAAAGTATTTTTGACCGCTTCATACCACAGAGAATTTTCTCCATATGTCACAGAACACGATGGAAATCACACCTGTGTAATTTGGAACATGTAGTAATTGGGAAATATTATTTTCATTACTCAGAGCAAGATGATTGTCTCTTTGACTGCTGAGTAGAATTGAAACTCTGGGCGGCCATCTTTGTCTCTCTGTCACTTCGCAGCGTTATCCAACATCACCAAGTGAAGCAATTATGAACCGCAGCAAGAACACTGACTTGTACCCCGCATGTGGTTGTAGTTGAAATGATGTCTTCTGAAAGAAAAGTGCCATTAAAGCTCAGATACATCTGTATGATTGTCAAACACTTGCCTGCCAACAATACTTAGCACCTCTGAACAGTGTCGGTCAGTCAATCACTTTTGTGTTCACACAGCAAAGACCTTGGAAGTCGTCAGCCACTCAGCCTTGTTAAAGAGTAACTTTCATGAAATAATAGTTTTTTCCATCTAAAACCAAATGTTTTAGGCATAGTTATAGTGAAACACATAACTTCTGGTCTTCATTTTGACGATTTGTTGCAAAAGTATCTATTTTGGTATTTTAATAGTAAATCGAACTATTTTTGCCCGTAGCGGTTCAACTCTACCATTGAAATCGTGATGTTGAGGCACCTTGAGAAGGTACCGCTATGTCATCTCAAGGGAGGGGTCCGGTATGAAATACACTCCCTTCTAGATGTGCTGGGTGGTACCACCTCAAGGCTTACTATAAAAGCAGGTGAAAGCGTGCCTTATTTTACAATGGCCTTGGTAAATGGAGTGTGCCATTATATTTTGCATGATGTTTCCTTTACTAGATTACTGACCAAATTCAACGTTTTTGCTTACCGTTTCTATGTGCTTTTTACGAAGAAGAAAAAAACATGTAGGCTATGAGGATAATATGTTTATATTTGTAGCTACATCGTAACAAGAAATAGATGACAATGGTGGTCATGTCAAGTCGTTGTATTTTTTCCCAAACACTATGAATGATTGGTAGCGCAGTTCGCTAAGACAGTTTGCTCATAGTTCAATAGTTGTGAGTTCTAATTTACAATATTCATTCCGTGCCCACACACTTTTAATTCTGAAAAGTGAAAGCATAGCTGTGAAGGGGGGTCGCCCTGGTAGTAGTTGTAGGTTTTTATAGAGAACCCAAGACCAATCTGTGAGTTACATTGACCATTGGAAAAATAGCTACAGGGTAAATACTGCAATACGGGTTGGATTAAATTGGGTGATCAAGGTGATGATTGCACTTTTTTTCCCAACACGGTACTGCAATAAATGTGAGCCCACATAAAAAAGAAAAAAATATTTGCACCCCATGGGGGATTCGAACTTAAACTGCAAGTGGCAATAGATGTCAGGAACTCATCATCTTACTACTGGGTCAACTGTCCAGAGCTGTATTTGCTCGCGATGCACATCATTTTATTATCAGAGCGTGCCAGTGGACTTCTGGTAAGTACGCTTTAGTGAGAAAGTGTTGGGATCAGGTACAACTACGTTTACCCACCCCCACAATGAATATTTATGAGCAGTTACCCCCACCCACAACTTCTCACCTGAATGCATTTTTTTTTTTTTGATTGAAGGGGTTGGGCAAAGGCTGAAATTGGGGTTGAGTTACCCTTTAATTAGAAGGTGGTAGTAGAGTTGTTTGCCAATGCATATCAATGCATATTGCTTATGGTTTAGAGATTCCAAGCTATCTGCGCTAATGTTGCTATTTTGTAGAAATCCCTTGTTGTTACTCGCCAGATGGCCACAGCTAGATACTGTAACTACCTAGCAAGATGACAAAGAAAAAATTCAATTCAAATCCATTATCCCATACTGCCAGTGCCAGCCCATAGCCAAATGTTTGGCTAGCTAGCTAATGTTAGCATATTCGCTAGCTAGCACAACATAGCTAGCTAAGGACACTGCACTAACTCAGCAGCTAACACAGGCAACTGTTTCATGGAAACGAGATAATCCATGGTGATTTAATTATAATGTCAATACTAGCTACAGTGGTTAGCAAGCATGAAGGAAGTATTCAGTGTTGTGTGCATTGTGTCTGTGCACTTAGCTAGCAACCATCCCATAGCCTACATTGCATATGAAGTGTGAACGGCTCATCCGTAGATGTACATTTTTTCCTTTTTTTTTTGTTGGCTCCCCACGTGGGCGTTCGTGCTCTCTGATTGGCTCAAAGTCAAGTTGTTGGCCACTGACAAGCATCTCTATTCTACAAGTACAATCGGTAAGTTCGTCACTAACGGGTAGGTGCACGGCAGGTAGCACTTTTGTTCTAACAAGAGAAGGAACTGTGATAAGTACCTATCGGCAGTCTATCGGCAGTGAGATTCTCAGTGTGTTTAATGCCTTAGAGTTGTAGAAGGGGTGGCGTGAACCTGCTCATTAAGGAAGGAAAGGTTGAACGCTGGTGGCTGATTACACCGTGATCTCCCCCTTGTTCCCATGCACCTTATTGCAATAACCCTGAACCCCACTGAACCAATCTGATTAGTTTGAGAACAAGAAAGGATCCTGGGTCATTTTCAGAATGCTAAACAAGGGAGCGATTCATTCTCTTGTGGCGTTAAAAAATAAATGGGTAAGTGCAGGCCTGCCTGTTGTTTTTAGTGGATTGCTTCCACAAGGCCTGCACCATATTGTGGCGGAAACAAGGCCCCAAAAGGGGCAAAGAAAAAAGGGTTCCGGGCGCTACAGTGAAGCTGCAAAAACAAAGCGTCTTGAGTCAAACCCACTTCAATTAAAGAATACGTTTTTTTTTGCGTCTAAATGCAGATGCAAAAAAGCCAGCCTTGACTAAATGGTCCCGACCACATTGTTCACACACAGGAGGCATCTGGTCAGGATCAGCCCAGGAACAGTATTGAGCCGCTGGGCCACAACTCCAGACTGTACATTGTTGAGGAATTCTGCGTTGCCAGGCTATTTTTGGTGGGGCTCCATTTCAGGTTGCCAGGTGACAGAGATTGCATTCCTTCCTTGTTAAATGACTACCCATGATCCTCCAGGTATCCTACCCCGTTGGTCACTACTGGAATGTCATGCGGACAGTAGTAGCCTGATGGGAAAATGTAACTTGTTAAATACTGACCTGGTGCAGTTGAATTTACGTGCGTCCAAAGGCAATTCTCTTCACTTGCCAAAGCAATTAAGAACCGTAAACACTCTCTTTCCTGGTGGGGTTGCTTCCCCAAACACTCCAAATTATCCCCCCAGTCTTCTCTCCACAGAAAGGCCAATTCACAAATCTAGGTGTTGCCACAACATGGGGGAAGACAAGCATTACGTTTGACAATAACCTACCTGGTTGAAAAGCCTTCTTTCTTTTGCTAATTGAAGGTTTGGGGTAGAGGAAGCTATTCTGAGTCTGTCGGGGTAGTTACTGTATGTCCGGCTAGTAAACTCAGAAGCAGTCTGAGTCCTCTCCCTTTACATTAGGGGTTATTATCACTCTCCCTTTACATTAGGGGTTATTAACCCTCTCCCTTTACATTAGGGGTTATTATCCCTCTCCCTTTACATTAGGGGTTATTAACCCTCTCCCTTTACATTAGGGGTTATTATCCCTCTCCCTTTACATTAGGGGTTATTATCCCTCTCCCTTTACATTAGGGGTTATTATCCATTTACATTAGGGGTTATTATCCCTCTCCCTTTACATTAGGGGTTATTATCCCTTTACATTAGGGGTTATTATCCCTCTCCCTTTACATTAGGGGTTATTATCCCTCTGCCTTTACATTAGGGGTTATTATCCCTTTACATTAGGGGATATTATCCCTCTCCCTTTACATTAGGGGTTATTATCCTTTTACATTAGGGGATATTATCCCTCTCCCTTTACATTGGGGGTTATTATCCCTTTACATGAGGGGTTATTATCCCTTTACATGAGGGGTTATTATCCATTTACATTAGGGGTTCTCTTTTTACATTAGGGGTTATTATCCCTCTCCCTTTACATTAGGGGTTATTATCCCTCTCCCTTTACATTATGGGTTATTAACCCTCTCCCTTTACATTAGGGGTTATTATCCCTCTCCCTTTACATTAGGGGTTAATATCCCTCTCCCTTTACATTAGGGGTTATTATACCTTTACATTAGGGGTTATTATCCCTCTCCCTTTACATTAGGGGTTATTATCCCTTTACATTAGGGGTTATTATCCCTCTCCCTTTACATTAGGGGTTATTATCCCTTTACATTAGGGGTTATTATCCCTCTCCCTTTACATTAGGGGTTATTATCCCTTTACATTAGGGGTTATTATCCCTCTGCCTTTACATTAGGGGTTATTATCCCTTTACATTAGGGGATATTATCCCTCTCCCTTTACATTGGGGGTTATTATCCCTTTACATTAGGGGTTATTATCCCTTTACATGAGGGGTTATTATCCATTTACATTAGGGGTTCTCTTTTTACATTAGGGGTTATTATCCCTATCCTTTACATTAGGGGTTATTATCCCTCTCCCTTTACATTAGGGGTTATTATCCCTTTACATTAGGGGTTATTATCCCTCTCCATTTACATTAGGGGTTATTATCCTATTACATTAGGGGTTATTATCCCTCTCCCTTTACATTATGGGTTATTATCCCTTTACATTAGGGGTTATTATCCCTCTCCATTTACATTAGGGGTTATTATCCCTTTACATTAGGGGTTATTATCCCTCTCCCTTTACATTAGGGGTTATTATCCCTTTACAATAGGGGTTATTGTCCCTCTCCCTTTACATTAGGGGTTATTATCCCTCTCCCTTTACATGAGGGGTTATTATCCCTTTACATGAGGGGTTATTATCCATTTACATTAGGGGTTCTCTTTTTACTTACGTCAGGGGTTATTGTCCCTCTCCCTTTACATTAGGGGTTATTATCCCTCTCCATTTACATTAGAGGTTATTATCCTATTATATTAGGGGTTATTATCCCTCTCCCTTTACATTAGGGGTTATTATCCCTTTACATTAGGGGTTATTATCCCTCTCCATTTACATTAGGGGTTATTATCCCTTTACATTAGGGGTTATTATCCCTCTCCCTTTACATTAGGGGTTATTATCCCTTTACATTAGGGGTTATTATCCCTCTCCATTTACATTAGGGGTTATTATCCCTTTACATTAGGGGTTATTATCCCTTTACATTAGGGGTTATTATCCCTTTACATTAGGGGTTATTATCCCTCTCCATTAGGGGTTATTATCCCTTTACATTAGGGGTTATTATCCCTCTCCATTAGGGGTTATTATCCCTTTACATTAGGGGTTATTATCCCTTTACATTAGGGGTTATTATCCCTCTCCATTTACATTAGGGGTTATTATCCTATTACATTAGGGGTTATTATCCCTCTCCCTTTACATTAGGGGTTATTATCCCTTTACATTAGGGGTTATTATCCCTCTCCCTTTACATTAGGGGTTATTATCCCTCTCCATTTACATTAGGGGTTATTATCCCTTTACATTAGGGGTTATTATCCCTCTCCCTTTACATTAGGGGTTATTATCCCTTTACATTAGGGGTTATTATCCCTCTGCCTTTACATTAGGGGTTATTATCCCTCTCCCTTTACATTATGGGTTATTATTAATCTCCCTTTACATTATGGGTTATTATTAATCTCCCTTTACATTAGGGGTTATTATCCATTTACATTAGGGGTTATTATCCCTCTCCCTTTACATTAGGCATTATTATCCCTTTACATTAGGGGTTATTATCCTTTTACATTAGGGGTTATTATTCATCTCCCTTTACATGAGGGATTATTATCCAGATGGAGTGTGTATCAATCTGGATTGTCTGCTGCAGTTTTCTCAGTGTGTTGTATCACGATTACAGACAGTCCTTGACAACGGGCCTTAGCTGTATTTAGGAGGATTGTAGAACCCACAGGGAAGTTTCAAAGACTCACAGATACCTGAACCCCTGAACCGCATTAGGTGTTAGAGACAGGTGATGCTCTATATTTCTCTGCCTCAAACTACACTACATGACCAAAAGTATGTGGACACCTGCTCATCAAACATCTAATTCCAAAATCATGGGCATTAATATGGAGTTGGTCCCCCCCCCTTTGCTGCTATAACAGCCTCCACTCTTCTAGGGAGGCTTTCCACTAGATGTTAGAACATTGCTGCGGGGACTTGCTTTCATTCAGCCACAAGAGCATTAGTGAGGTCGGGCACTGATTTGGGCGATTAGGCCTGGCTCACAGTCAGCGTTTCAATTCATCCCAAAGGTGTTTGATGGGGTTGAGGTCAGGGCTCTGTGCAGGCCAGTCAAGTTCTTCCACACCGATCTCGACAAACCATTTCTGTATGGACCTCGCTTTGTGCACGGGGGCATTGTCATGCTGAAACAAGAAAGGGCCTTCCCCAAACTGTTGCCACAAAGTTGGAAGCACAGAATCGTCTAGAATGTCATTGTATGCTGTAGCGTTAATATTTCCCTTCACTGGAACTAAGGGGCCTAGCCCGAACCATGAAAAACAGCCCCAGACCATTATTCCTCCATCAAACTTTACAGTTGGCACTATGCATTCGGGCAGGTAGTGTTCTCCTGGCATCCGCCAAACCCAGATTCGTCCGTCAGACTGCCAGATGGTGAAGCATGATTCATCACTCCAGAGATTGCGTTTCCACTGCTCCAGAGTCCAATGGCGGTGAGCTTTACACCACTCCAGCCGACTCTTGGCATTGCGCATGGTGATCTTAGGCTTGTGTGCGGCTGCTCGGCCATGGAAACCCATTTCATGAAGCACCCTACGAACAGTTCTTGTGCTAACGTTGCTTCCAGAGGCATTTTGGAACTCGGTAGTGAGTGTTGCAACCGAGGACAGACGATTTTTACACGCTACGCGCTTCAGCACATGGCGGTCCCATTCTGTGAGCTTGTGTGGCCCACCACTTCGTTGCTGAGCCGTTGTTGCTCCTAGATGTTTCCACTTCACAATTACAGCACTTACAGTTGACCGGGGCAGCTCTAGCAGGGCAGAAATCTTACGAACTGACTTGTTGGAAAGGTGGCATACTATGACGTTGCCACGTTGAAAGTCACTGAGCTCTTTAGTAAGGCCATTCTACTGCTGCCAATGTTTGTCTATGGAAATTGCATGGCTGTGTGTTCGATTTGATACACCTGTCAAAAACGGTTGTGGCTGAAATAGCCGAATCCACTAATTTGAAGGGGTGTCCACATACTTTTGTATATAGTGTACCTTGGGTGGACAGACAAACATGACTAATCAGAACAAATACGAGTCACGTCAGACAGTAATGGAGGTTATTAGAGGTTAAATAAGGTACTGTAAATAATTTAATGTCGCAAACCATTTCTTAGTTATGATAGAAACATGTTATATTTGTGGTGGTGGTTGTTGGCTTATCATCCTGATAAGGAGCTACAGTATGAAGCTTTATCAAACTTCTTAGTGAAACAAAAACGTGACAACTTTTATATGTGGATTCTGAATATGAGTAGTACACTATGTACAGTTTAGTACTGATATAGAGCAGACCTGTAGTAGTTTATAGAGCAGACCTGTAGTAGTTTATAGAGCAGACCTGTAGTAGTTTATAGAGCAGACCTGTAGTAGTTTATAGAGCAGACCTGTAGTAGTTTATAGAGCAGACCTGTAGTAGTTTATAGAGCAGACCTGTAGTAGTTTATAGAGCAGACCTGTAGTAGTTTATAGAGCAGACCTGTAGTAGTTTATAGAGCAGACCTGTAGTAGTTTATAGAGCAGACCTGTAGTAGTTTATTAGAGCAGACCTGTAGTAGTTTAATACTGTATAGAGCAGACCTGTAGTAGTTTATAGAGCAGACCTGTAGTAGTTTATAGAGCAGACCTGTAGTAGTTTATAGAGCAGACCTGTAGTAGTTTATAGAGCAGACCTGTAGTAGTTTAATACTGATATAGAGCAGACCTGTAGTAGTTTATAGAGCAGACCTGTAGTAGTTTATAGAGCAGACCTGTAGTAGTTTATAGAGCAGACCCTGTAGTAGTTTATAGAGCAGACCCGTAGTAGTTTATAGAGCAGACCTGTAGTAGTTTATAGAGCAGACCTGTAGTAGTTTATAGAGCAGACCTGTAGTAGTTTAATACTGATATAGAGCAGACCTGTAGTAGTTTATAGAGCAGACCTGTAGTAGTTTATAGAGCAGACCTGTAGTAGTTTATAGAGCAGACCTGTAGTAGTTTGTAGAGCAGACCCTGTAGTAGTTTATAGAGCAGACCTGTAGTAGTTTATAGAGCAGACCTGTAGTAGTTTATAGAGCAGACCTGTAGTAGTTTATAGAGCAGACCTGTAGTAGTTTATAGAGCAGACCTGTAGTAGTTTATAGAGCAGACCTGTAGTAGTTTATAGAGCAGACCTGTAGTAGTTTATAGAGCAGACCTGTAGTAGTTTATAGAGCAGACCTGTAGTAGTTTATAGAGCAGACCTGTAGTAGTTTATAGAGCAGACCTGTAGTAGTTTAATACTGATATAGAGCAGACCTGTAGTAGTTTAATACTAATATAGAGCAGACCTGTAGTAGTTTATAGAGCAGACCTGTAGTAGTTTATAGAGCAGACCTGTAGTAGTTTATAGAGCAGACCTGTAGTAGTTTATAGAGCAGACCTGTAGTAGTTTATAGAGCAGACCTGTAGTAGTTTATAGAGCAGACCTGTAGTAGTTTAATACTGATATAGAGCAGACCTGTAGTAGTTTATAGAGCAGACCTGTAGTAGTTTATAGAGCAGACCTGTAGTAGTTTAATACTAATATAGAGCAGACCTGTAGTAGTTTATAGAGCAGACCTGTAGTAGTTTATAGAGCAGACCTGTAGTAGTTTATACAGCAGACCTGTAGTAGTTTATAGAGCAGACCTGTAGTAGTTTATAGAGCAGACCCTGTAGTAGTTTATAGAGCAGACCCTGTAGTAGTTTATAGAGCAGACCCTGTAGTAGTTTATAGAGCAGACCTGTAGTAGTTTATAGAGCAGACCCTGTAGTAGTTTATAGAGCAGACCCTGTAGTAGTTTATAGAGCATACCTGTAGTAGTTTATAGAGCAGACCTGTAGTAGTTTATAGAGCAGACCCTGTAGTAGTTTATAGAGCAGACCTGTAGTAGTTTATAGAGCAGACCTGTAGTAGTTTATAGAGCAGACCTGTAGTAGTTTATAGAGCAGACCTGTAGTAGTTTATAGAGCAGACCTGTAGTAGTTTATAGAGCAGACCCTGTAGTAGTTTATAGAGCAGACCTGTAGTAGTTTATAGAGCAGACCCTGTAGTAGTTTAGTACTGATATAGAGCAGACCCTGTAGTAGTTTATAGAGCAGACCTGTAGTAGTTTATAGAGCAGACTTGTAGTAGTTTATAGAGCAGACCCTGTAGTAGTTTATAGAGCAGACCTGTAGTAGTTTATAGAGCAGACCCTGTAGTAGTTTAGTACTGATATAGAGCAGACCCTGTAGTAGTTTAATACTGATATAGAGCAGACCTGTAGTAGTTTATAGAGCAGACCTGTAGTAGTTTATAGAGCAGACCCTGTAGTAGTTTACAGAGCAGACCTGTAGTAGTTTAATACTGATATAGAGCAGACCTGTAGTAGTTTATAGAGCAGACCTGTAGTAGTTTATAGAGCAGACCCTGTAGTAGTTTACAGAGCAGACCTGTAGTAGTTTATAGAGCAGACCTGTAGTAGTTTATAGAGCAGACCTGTAGTAGTTTATAGAGCAGACCTGTAGTAGTTTATAGAGCAGACCTGTAGTAGTTTATAGAGCAGACCTGTAGTAGTTTATAGAGCAGACCTGTAGTAGTTTATAGAGCAGACCTGTAGTAGTTTATAGAGCAGACCTGTAGTACTTTATAGAGCAGACCTGTAGTAGTTTAGTACTGATATAGAGCAGACCTGTAGTAGTTTATAGAGCAGACCTGTAGTAGTTTATAGAGCAGACCTGTAGTAGTTTATAGAGCAGACCTGTAGTAGTTTATAGAGCAGACCTGTAGTAGTTTATAGAGCAGACCTGTAGTAGTTTATAGAGCAGACCTGTAGTAGTTTATAGAGCAGACCTGTAGTAGTTTACAGAGCAGACCTGTAGTAGTTTATAGAGCAGACCTGTAGTAGTTTATAGAGCAGACCTGTAGTAGTTTAATACTGATATAGAGCAGACCTGTAGTAGTTTATAGAGCAGACCTGTAGTAGTTTATAGAGCAGACCTGTAGTAGTTTATAGAGCAGACCTGTAGTAGTTTATAGAGCAGACCTGTAGTAGTTTATAGAGCAGACCTGTAGTAGTTTATAGAGCAGACCTGTAGTAGTTTACAGAGCAGACCTGTAGTAGTTTATAGAGCAGACCTGTAGTAGTTTATAGAGCAGACCTGTAGTAGTTTAATACTGATATAGAGCAGACCTGTAGTAGTTTATAGAGCAGACCTGTAGTAGTTTATAGAGCAGACCTGTAGTAGTTTATAGAGCAGACCTGTAGTAGTTTATAGAGCAGACCTGTAGTAGTTTATAGAGCAGACCTGTAGTAGTTTATAGAGCAGACCCTGTAGTAGTTTATAGAGCAGACCTGTAGTAGTTTATAGAGCAGACCTGTAGTAGTTTATAGAGCAGACCTGTAGTAGTTTATAGAGCAGACTTGTAGTAGTTTAATACTGATATAGAGCAGACCTGTAGTAGTTTATAGAGCAGACTTGTAGTAGTTTAATACTGATATAGAGCAGACCTGTAGTAGTTTATAGAGCAGACCTGTAGTAGTTTAATACTGATATAGAGCAGACCTGTAGTAGTTTAATACTGATATAGAGCAGACCTGTAGTAGTTTATAGAGCAGACCTGTAGTAGTTTACAGAGCAGACCTGTAGTAGTTTATAGAGCAGACTTGTAGTAGTTTAATACTGATATAGAGCAGACCTGTAGTAGTTTATAGAGCAGACCTGTAGTAGTTTAATACTGATATAGAGCAGACCTGTAGTAGTTTATAGAGCAGACCTGTAGTAGTTTATAGAGCAGACCTGTAGTAGTTTATAGAGCAGACCTGTAGTAGTTTATAGAGCAGACCTGTAGTAGTTTAGTACTGATATAGAGCAGACCTGTAGTAGTTTATAGAGCAGACCCTGTAGTAGTTTATAGAGCAGACCCTGTAGTAGTTTACAGAGCAGACCTGTAGTAGTTTATAGAGCAGACCCTGTAGTAGTTTATAGAGCAGACCTGTAGTAGTTTATAGAGCAGACCTGTAGTAGTTTATAGAGCAGACCTGTAGTAGTTTATAGAGCAGACCTGTAGTAGTTTATAGAGCAGACCTGTAGTAGTTTAGTACTGATATAGAGCAGACCTGTAGTAGTTTATAGAGCAGACCCTGTAGTAGTTTATAGAGCAGACCCTGTAGTAGTTTACAGAGCAGACCTGTAGTAGTTTATAGAGCAGACCCTGTAGTAGTTTATAGAGCAGACCTGTAGTAGTTTATAGAGCAGACCTGTAGTAGTTTATAGAGCAGACCTGTAGTAGTTTATAGAGCAGACCTGTAGTAGTTTATAGAGCAGACCTGTAGTAGTTTACAGAGCAGAGCTGTAGTAGTTTATAGAGCAGACCTGTAGTAGTTTATAGAGCAGACCTGTAGTAGTTTAATACTGATATAGAGCAGACCTGTAGTAGTTTATAGAGCAGACCTGTAGTAGTTTATAGAGCAGACCTGTAGTAGTTTAATACTGGGCTTCAGGCAGCAGAAGAGACGGTCCCCTCGCCTCGACAGAACCTACAGAGAAACCTCCAAGTTCCTCTCTCCTCTCTCGTCTGTCCTCTCTCCTCCCTCTCTCCTCCCTCTCTCCTCTCTCTCTCCTCTCTCTCTCCTCTCTCCCAGCCTGAACCCTGCTCTGGTTGCTGTCGGTTTCTTGTCATAAGAGACATACAGTTGGTAGCTCAATCTCTCCCACCCCCAGCGCTGGTACGGTCCCATAACTCTTCAGGCATTCCTGTGGACCAGACAGAGACTGGGTCTGCAGCCTCTCCACAAGGCCCTATCAGCACCTATTATGGTCAACGGGCCGAGGTCGCTGTCAGGCCCGCCGCCTTTTGATTCACTGTCTGCCCCGGATTCCTCCTGCCTGCGTCTGTTTTCACCATGTTCTTAACTTCCCAGATAGGAGATAAAATCTCCATAAACAGCACTTGAAATAAAATGTAAATGTTTATAGACTTCCTGCGAGACTTATCTGATATTGTTCTTATTTGTACGTTCAGGAGTTGACTAAAAGTTGCCTGGGACTAGCCAAAACTCAACCCAAGACCCTTTTAGTACAGAGAGCCTGGGCTCTGCCAGTGGAGACTGCGACCGAACTGAAGATTTAAGTGGACAGTTGGCCCTGTAGATGAGGAGCAAGGAACTGACACTGGGGCTGGAAAGAATTCCAAGACCATACAAATCTCTACAAGACATTCCCTCCTTCCTGTTCACCCCCAGCCACACCCCCAGCCTCAGCCACACCCACTGCCCCAGCCCCAAGCTAACTGCTGCATGGAGAGAGGCTGGGAGGGGGCAGCTAACTGCTGCATGGAGAGAGGCTGGGAGGGGGGTAGCTAACTGCTGCATGGAGAGAGGCTGGGAGGGGGCAGCTAACTGCTGCCTGGAGAGAGGCTGGGAGGGGGCAGCTAACTGCTGCATGGAGAGAGGCAGGGAGGGGGGCAGCTAACTGCTGCATGGAGAGAGGCTGGGAGGGGGCAGCTAACTGCTGCATGGAGAGAGGGCTGGGAGGGGGCAGCTAACTGCTGCATGGAGAGAGGCTGGGAGGGGGGCAGCTAACTGCTGCATGGAGAGAGGCAGGGAGGGGGGCAGCTAACTGCTGCATGGAGAGAGGCTGGGAGGGGGCAGCTAACTGCTGCATGGAGAGAGGCTGGGAGGGGGGCAGCTAACTGCTGCATGGAGAGAGGCTGGGAGGGGGCAGCTAACTGCTGCATGGAGAGAGGCTGGGAGGGGGCAGCTAACTGCTGCATGGAGAGAGGCAGGGAGGGGGGCAGCTAACTGCTGCATGGAGAGAGGCTGGGAGGGGGGCAGCTAACTGCTGCATGGAGAGAGGCTGGGAGGGGGGCAGCTAACTGCTGCATGGAGAGAGGCTGGGAGGGGGGCAGCTAACTGCTGCATGGAGAGAGGCTGGGAGGGGGCAGCTAACTGCTGCATGGAGAGAGGCTGGGAGGGGGCAGCTAACTGCTGCATGGAGAGAGGCTGGGAGGGGGGCAGTTAACTGCTGCATGGAGAGAGGCTGGGAGGGGGCAGCTAACTGCTGCCTGGAGAGAGGCTGGGAGGGGGCAGCTAACTGCTGCATGGAGAGAGGCTGGGAGGGGGGCAGCTAACTGCTGCATGGAGAGAGGCTGGGAGGGGGGCAGCTAACTGCTGCATGGAGAGAGGCTGGGAGGGGGGCAGCTAACTGCTGCATGGAGAGTGGCAGGGAGGGGGGCAGCTAACTGCTGCATGGAGAGAGGCTGGGAGGGGGGCAGCTAACTGCTGCATGGAGAGAGGCTGGGAGGGGGGCAGCTAACTGCTGCATGGAGAGAGGCTGGGAGGGGGGCAGCTTTCTGTTTGGGAGGCTGGGAGGGGGGCAGCTCTCTGTTTGGGAGGCAGTGAGGATGGGAGGGGGGCAGCTCTCTGTTTGGGAGGCAGAGAGGCTGGGAGGGGGGCAGCTTTCTGTTTGGGATGCAGAGAGGCTGGGACAGGGCAGCTCTCTGTTTGGGTGGCAGAGAGGCTGGGAGGGGGGCAGCTCTCTGTTTGGGAGGCAGTGAGGATGGGAGGGGGGCAGCTCTCTGTTTGGGTGGCAGAGAGGCTAGGAGGAAAGCAGCTCTCTGTTTGGGTGGCAGAGAGGCTAGGAGGAAAGCAGCTCTATGTTTGGGAGGCAGGAGAGCACTTTTATGGTGCTGCCGCTCCTCTCATATTGATGAGTCAGTGCATGCCCTGAGCCTAGAGAGAGGAGAGACACACACCCTAGAATTAAGCAATAAGGCCCAAGGAGGTGTGGTATATGGTCAATATATCAACGAATAAGGGCTATTCCTATGCACGACGCAATGCCGAATTTTGTCATAACCATGGTATACTATCTGATACACCACAGCTTTCAGCCAATCAGAATTCAGGGTTCGAACCAGCCGGTTTGTAAAAGCAAATCATCTTGTTTTGTAACGAGAGATTGTGTCTTAAATCACATGCAGATGTAAACAGACCTCAGTATTTTGAAGGGGTCTGTCTGTATATTAGGAGGGTCTCCTGTGTTGCCGGCTCACCAGCTCAGCTGTTGTGGATGATAGGTTAGCTGGAAATGGGAGTCAGATGTTAGTAGTGAGCCTACGCCTTCACTATGGTGAATCACTAAAACAATACAGAAATACACTACGGAAAAAGAAGGAACAGCATGTCAGAAATCAGCTCAATGTAATTGAAGAATCCATAGACTCTAACCACTTCTGGGAAAATTGGAAAACACTAAACAAACAACAACACGAAGAGCTATCTATCCAAAACGGAGATGTATGGGTAAACCACTTCTCCAATCTTTTTGGCCCTATAACGGAGAACAAACAGCAAAAAAATATACATGATCAAATGCAAATCTTAGAATCAACTATTAAAGACTACCAGAACCCACTGGATTCTCCAATTACATTGAATGAACTACAGGATAAAATACAAACCCTCCAACCCAAAAAGTCCTGTGGTGTTGATGGTATCCTCAATGAAATGATAAAATATACAGACCACAAATTTCAATTAGCTATACTTAAACTCTTTAACATCATCCTTAGCTCTGGCATCTTCCCCAACATCTGGAACCAAGGACTGATCACCCCAATCCACAAAAGTGGAGACAAATTTGACCCCAATAACTACCGTGGGATATGCGTCAACAGCAACCTTGGGAAAATCCTCTGCATTATCATTAACAGCAGACTAGTTCATTTCCTCAGTGAAAACAATGTACTGAGCAAATGTCAAATTGTCTTTTTACCAAATTACCGTACGACAGACCACGTATTCACCCTGCACACCCTAATTGACAAACAAACAAACCAAAACAAAGGCAAAGTCTTCTCATGCTTTGTTGATTTCAAAAAAGCTTTTGACTCAATTTGGCATGAGGGTCTGCTATACAAATTGATGGAAAGTGGGGTTGGGGGAAAAACATACGACATTATAAAATC
Source organism: Coregonus clupeaformis (assembly GCF_020615455.1). NCBI lineage: Eukaryota > Metazoa > Chordata > Actinopteri > Salmoniformes > Salmonidae > Coregonus > Coregonus clupeaformis. The sequence continues at coordinate 57,622,651 of NC_059208.1, read as the reverse complement.
CATGTACACAAACAACAAGTGTGCGGTTAAAATTGGCAAAAAACACACATTTCTTTCCACAGGGCCGTGGGGTGAGACAGGGATGCAGTTTAAGCCCCACCCTCTTCAACATATATATCAACGAATTGGCGAGGGCACTAGAACAGTCTGCAGCACCCGGCCTCACCCTACTAGAATCTGAAGTCAAATGTCTTCTGTTTGCTGACGATCTGGTGCTTCTGTCACCAACCAAGGAGGGCCTACAGCAGCACCTAGATCTTCTGCACAGATTCTGTCAGACCTGGGCCCTGACAGTAAATCTCAGTAAGACAAAAATAATGGTGTTCCAAAAAGGTCCAGTTGCCAGGACCACAAATACAAATTCCATCTAGACACCGTTGCCCTAGAGCACACAAAAAACTATACATACCTCGGCCTAAACATCAGCGCCACAGGTAACTTCCACAAAGCTGTGAACGATCTGAGACAAGGCAAGAAGGGCCTTCTATGCCATCAAAAGGAACATAAAATTTGACATACCAATTAGGATCTGGCTAAAAATACTTGAATCAGTTATAGAACCCATTGCCCTTTATGGTTCTGAGGTCTGGGGTCCGCTCACCAACCAAGAATTCACAAAATGGGACAAACACCAAATTGAGACTCTGCATGCAGAATTCTGCAAAAACATCCTCAGTGTACAACGTAAAACACCAAATAATGCATGCAGAGCAGAATTAGGCCAATACCCGCTAATTATCAAAATCCAGAAAAGAGCCGTTAAATTCTATAACCACTTAAAAGGAAGCGATTCCCAAACCTTCCATAACAAAGCCATCACCTACAGAGAGATGAACTTGGAGAAGAGTCCCTAAGTAAGCTTGTCCTGGGGCTCTGTTCACAAACACAAACAGACCCCACACAGCCCCAGGACAACAACAACAACAACACAACTAGACCCAACCAAATCATGAGAAAACAAAAGAGAATTACTTGACACATTGGAAAGAACAAACAAAAAAACAGAGCAAACTAGAATGCTATTTGGCCCTAAACAGAGAGTACACAGTAGCAGAATACTTGACCACTGTGACTGACCCAAACTTAAGGAAAGCTTTGACTATGTACAGACTCAGTGAGCATAGCCTTGCTATTGAGAAAGGCCGCCGTAGGCAGACCTGGCTCTCAAGAGAAGACAGGCTATGTGCACACTGCCCACAAAATGAGGTGGAAACTGAGCTGCACTTCCTAACCTCCTGCCAAATGTATGACCATATTAGAGACACATATTTCCCTCAGATTACAGCGATCCACAAAGAATTCGAAAACAAACCCAATTTTGATAAACTCCCCTTATCTACTGGGTGAAAAACCACAGTGTGCCATCACAGCTGCAAGATTTGTGACCTGTTGCCACAAGAAAAGGGCAACCAGTGAAGAACAAACACCATTGTAAATACAACCCATATTTATGTTTATTTATTTTCCCATTTGTACTTTAACTATTTGCACATTGTTACAACACTGTATATATACATAATATGACATTTGAAATGTCTTTATTCTTTTGAAACTTCTGAGTGTAATGTTTACTGTTAATATTTATTGTTTATTTCACTTTTGTTTACTATCTACTTCACTTGCTTTGGCAATGTTAACACACGTTTCCCATGCCAATAAAGCCCTTAAATTGAATTGAATTGAAAAATTGTTATAGGAAAGGGAATCTACAGCGTAGCAAATGAAGGCAGTATTGTCCTCCCTTCCTCCTGTTCATTTACCCTGGGATGGTATGAAGGAGAGGGTGGAATATCTGCGGATGAGGGTCACTGGGTGCTTCTGTTGTCATCCATTCAGACTGGAGCACTGATATGTACTTAGTACAGTCACAGGCATATCTGTCTCTGTGTCTCTGTCTGTCTGTCTCACAGGCATGTCTGTCTCTGTGTCTCTGTCTGTCTGTCTGTCTCACAGGCATGTCTGTCTCTGTGTCTCTGTCTGTCTGTCTCACAGGCATGTCTGTCTCTGTGTCTCTGTCTCACAGGCATATCTGTCTCTGTTTCTCTGTCTGTCTGTCTGTCTCACAGGCATGTCTGTCTCTGTGTCTCTGTCTGTCTGTCTCACAGGCATGTCTGTCTCTGTGTCTCTGTCTGTCTGTCTCACAGGCATGTCTGTCTCTGTGTCTCTGTCTCACAGGCATATCTGTCTCTGTTTCTCTGTCTGTCTGTCTGTCTGTCTCACAGGCATGTCTGTCTCTGTGTCTCTGTCTGTCTGTCTGTCTCACAGGCATGTCTGTCTCTGTGTCTCTGTCTGTCTGTCTCACAGGCATGTCTGTCTCTGTGTCTCTGTCTCACAGGCATATTTGTCTCTGTTTCTCTGTCTGTCTGTCTGTCTCACAGGCATATCTGTCTCTGTGTCTCTGTCTGTCTGTCTGTCTGTCTCACAGGCATGTCTGTCTCTGTGTCTCTGTCTGTCTGTCTGTCTGTCTGTCTCACAGGCATGTCTGTCTCTGTGTCTCTGTCTGTCTGTCTCACAGGCTTGTCTGTCTCTGTGTCTCTGTCTGTCTGTCTCACAGGCATGTCTGTCTCTGTGTCTCTGTCTCACAGGCATATATGTCTCTGTGTCTCTGTCTGTCTATCTGTCTGTCTGTCTCACAGGCATGTCTGTCTCTGTGTCTCTGTCTGTCTGTCTGTCTGTCTGTCTGTCTGTCTGTCTGTCTCACAGGCATATCTGTCTCTGTGTCTATATCTGTCTGTCTGTCTCACAGGCATGTCTGTCTCTGTGTCTCTGTCTCACAGGCATATCTGTCTCTGTTTCTCTGTCTGTCTGTCTGTCTCACAGGCATATCTGTCTCTGTTTCTCTGTCTGTCTGTCTGTCTCACAGGCATATCTGTCTCTGTGTCTCTGTCTGTCTGTCTCACAGGCATGTCTGTCTCTGTGTCTCTGTCTGTCTGTCTCACAGGCATGTCTGTCTCTGTGTCTCTGTCTCACAGGCATATCTGTCTCTGTTTCTCTGTCTGTCTGTCTGTCTCACAGGCATATCTGTCTCTGTGTCTATGTCTGTCTGTCTGTCTGTCTCACAGGCATATCTGTCTCTGTATCTTTGTCTGTCTGTCTGTCTGTCTCACAGGCATGTCTGTCTCTGTGTCTCTGTCTCACAGGCATATCTGTCTCTGTGTCTATGTCTGTCTGTCTGTCTCACAGGCATGTCTGTCTCTGTTTCTCTGTCTGTCTGTCTGTCTCACAGGCATATCTGTCTCTGTGTCTATGTCTGTCTGTCTGTCTCACAGGCATATCTTTCTCTGTGTCTCTGTCTGTCTGTCTGTCTGTCTGTCTGTCTGTCTGTCTGTCTGTCTGTCTGTCTCACAGGCATATCTGTCTCTGTGTCTGTGTCTGTCTGTCTGTCTGGATAAAAGTGTCTGCTAAATGGCATATATATTGTAAAGAATCTGTTACTGAACTATGGTACTACAGCCTCCCTTGAGTCCAAGCGCTGATGATGACAAACTGAAAATGCATGTTCCAATTTGCATCTGCACTTTTATTTAAAGTCCTTGTGAGCCTTTGTTGACCTCCGCTTTGAGCTCGCCATTACTGAATCTTTTCATTGCAAAAACTCTTGTTCTTTCGAGTTATAGAGTTCATACTGTAGGTCACACCTAGCTAGAGTTTATCGTGCTTGGGGTGTCCTAGCCAAATCATAGGAGGCTTATCGGTGTTTATAAGAGGGGTGGTAGTGGGCGTGGCCAATGGCGTCGTCTCAGACCAGACATTTTAGAGGCCCCCTTTTGGCCGCAGAGAAAATATTTTGCTGTTTTAAAGCGAACTTCCTGTAATTCTACACATTTTGCCATTGGGCGGAGAGAACATTTTACAGTTTTAAAGCTAGTTTCCTGCAATTCTAAATGTATATTATTTTCTATATGCGATATTCTATATGCGATTCTATATGTTTCCCCTGTATCTAAATTAATATAGGGGAAACACTGGGCTTATAGTTCCTTGGGTGTGGTAGAGTCATTTGATTTGACTAAATTCCCTCAATGCTATGTATCATTACAGTAGGATAATCCTTGAATAAAGCAAACAGAAACATCTTGATGCACCAGTTGATAATCACCTTTTTTGTTAATACAAAGGTTAATGATGGGGATGATATTCGTTTGTTTTCTTTAGATGGCTAATCTTATTCAGTAACAATGTCATGATCCTGATGTGACATGTAGGAAAGATTAGGCCTTACATCTCACTGTCTGACTCAGACCTGTGTGAACCAGACTCAGACACATTTTCCAAACAGTAACTCCATTCATATCGCCAGAACAGAATGTGTTTTGAAGCTCAATATGTAGCCTACACTTCGCCCACGATCTGGTATTGATTGAGTGTGAAGTGAACTGCCCATCCACCTCGCGTACAGAGCCACAGACAGGAAGACACACAGTCACAAAGCCAAAGCAAATAGGAGAAAATAACTGCTATAAATGTATGAAACGCATAAAGGAACACAAGACTACTGTCTGTCATTACATGTACAAACTAGGGCTGGTTCCCTCAGGGGTGTGTCTGTCATTACATGTACAAACTAGGGCTGGTTCCCTCAGGGGTGTGGAAGGGTCTCTGAACGTACAACAGGGTCTGACACGGTCTGGAACTATGGCAGAGATGACATCATAATGGGGGAAAGCCTCAGGAGAATCATCGCTTATAATCAGCAGAATATAGAGGCAGTAGATATATGGTTCAGAGAGGCTGTGGTTCCCGTAACATTTGATGTCAGGCCTTATCTTTCCTCGCACGTCGTCCACCATTCATATCCACGGCTCCAGAGCAATGCTCCTTTGGGTTCGAGAGTGGGAAACCTCACCCTTCTACAGATGATCTCTTTGGAAAGTTTCCCTGATTTAATATGTTTCTTCATATACCTCAATGCTCATCTTCATACTGTGGCTGTTCTTTACTCTCTAATGCAGTATTCATGTAGACACACATCCATGTAATATATTGATGTTTTTTTTTCCTCGAATTGCCTCACCTTTTTGATTTCATAATCTGGTTTTGAAAGTGAGGCGGGCTACATGATGAAGGGGGATACAGAGGTGCATGTTAATGTGATACGGGGGAAGTTGTCCTCTAGGTTGTAATTTTCCCATTTGGTGGTAGTATTGCTCAAAATGCTCAAGACTAGAGGTACGTTTGTGAGAATGCTACAGGCGATATGGGAGTGTTTTGCCACCTTGACACAAACACATAGACGTTATATTCGGGTGCACCTGACATTGCTCAGGGAAAAAAAGGGCAACTTTTTCAGCTTTTTCTTTTACAATCATAAAGTGAATAGCAGTGTAAAGACATATAACATTTTATTCTCTGCTTTCTGAGAACTGCACCCCAACCTCAACTGTAGCCTTTGTTTTTCACTCGTGTGATTTGCAAGAATACTTTAAGTCCTATTACTCGGCATCAAATGGATGCGTCGGAGACAATGGGGGTGGATGATCTGGTGTCTTCCTCTGGTATCGCAACGACATGCAACTTTATTCAGAGGGGAAACGCGTCTTAGGCTGTGGTTTACACTCAATTTCCACACACACACACACACACACACACACACACACACACACACACACACACACACACACACACAGTTCCACACTGTAGCTGCAACAGCTCAGCTTCTTTCTGACTGGTTGGAAAATCTGCCTTAAGGTCCCCTTAACTGTCTGAAAGGCCTTCACAGTAAAGTTCAAAAGCATCACTGGGCCAGAGAACATTTGCTAGCCTGTAAACGTATGTGTGAGAAAGTCAGCTTCCCGCCGACACTGTCAGTCCTTACACACATGCATACACACACACACACACACACACACACACACACACACACACACACACACACACACACACACAAAGGAAAAAGAGGGTGCACAAGCAGAAGGGATTAAATCACACTGCAAACCCTGTTAAGATGAGTATTGAGCAATATGTCTGTATGCCTGCGCCTTTCCTGTTGCTAAATGCTGTATATTTTTAGGAATAGTGCCTAGCCTTGGGTGTTGTTTGATCAGTTGGATTTTTGACTCACGGCTGAGAGAGGAATGACTGTACGCCTCCTTACTGACAGACGAGAGGTCTAACTCTGGGTGGAACTCAGTCTTTATAGGGCAGAGGGATTGTGACACAGTCTGCAGTTAGCTATGTCACAGTTAGATATTCAAAACATGGCGTGTGTTTACAGGTGTTTCCAATAGTTTTACAGTAAGAGATCTGTCTGATATGCTCATTGAATTTGATTGCATTTTTAAAGCGATGCATGCAGCAATATGACAATATTTGCAACAAAACAACAACAGTGAACATGATGTAAACATTTATGTAAAAAAATAGGAAGTTTGTCTGTTTTATTTTACTACGCCATAACTTCTACACACTTCCACTCTCTCTCTATCTTTCACTCCCCTCCTCCCTCTCTCTCATAGTCCTCCTATCTCTCCCAGTCCTCCTCTCTCTCCCAGCCCTCCTCTCTCTCCCAGCCTTCCTCTCTCTCCCCTTCTCCCTCTCTCTCCCAGTGCTCCTCTCTCTCCCCTCCTCCCTCTCTCTCCCAGCCCCCCTCTCTCTCCCAGCCCTCCCTCTCTCTCCCAGCCCTCCTCTCTCTCCCAGCCCTCCTCTCTCTCCCAGTCCTCCTCTCTCTCCCAGTCCTACTCTCTCTCCCAGTCCTCCTTTCTCTCCCAGCCCTCCTCTCTCTCCCAGCCCTCCTCTCTCTCCCAGCCCTCCTCTCTCTCCTCCTCCCTCTCTCTCCCAGTCCTCCTCTCTCTCCCAGTCCTCCTCTCTCTCCCAGTCCTCCTCTCTCTCCCAGTCCTCCTATCTCTCCCAGTCCTCCTCTCTCTCCCAGCCCTCTTCTCTCTCACCCAGCCCTCTCTCTCCCAGCCCTCTCTCTCCCACCCAGCCCTCTCCCACCCAGCCCTCTCTCTCCCAGCCCTCTCTCTCCCAGCCCTCCTCTCTCTCCCCTCCTCCCTCTCTCTCCCCTCCTCCCTCTCTCTCCCCTCCTCCCTCTCTCTCCCAGTCCTCCTCTCTCTCCCAGCCCTCCTCTCTCTCCCAGCCCCCCTCTCTCTCCTCCCTCTCTCTCTCCTCCCTCTCTCTCCCCTCCCTCTCTCTCCCAGCCCTCGTCTCTCTCTTCCAGCCCTCCTCTCTCCCAGCCCTCCTCCTCTCTCCCAGCCCTCCTCCTCTCTCCCAGCCCTCCTCCTCTCTCCCAGTCCTCCTCTCTCTCCCCCCTCCTCCCTCTCTCTCCCCTCCTCCCTCTCCCAGCCCTCCTCTCTCCCCCTCCTCCTCTCTCTCCCTCCTCCCAGTCCTCCTCTCTCTCCCAGTCCTCCTCTCTCTCCCATTCCTCCTCTCTCTCCCCTCCTCCCTCTCTCTCCCAGCCCTCGTCTCTCTCTTCCAGCCCTCGTCTCTCTTCCAGCCCTCGTCTCTCTTCCAGCCCTCGTCTCTCTCTCCTAGCCCTCCTCTCTCTCCCAGCCCTCCTCTCTCTCCCAGCCCTCTTCTCTCTTCCAGCTCTCCTCTCTCTCCCAGCTCTCTCTCTTTCTCCCAGTCGTCCTCTCTCTCCCAGCTCTCTCTCTCTTCCAGCCCTCCTCTCAGTTCAATTCATAGGGGCTTTATTGGCATGGGAAACATGTGTTTACATTTCCAAAGCATGTAAAAAAAAACTAAATAAAAACAACAACAACAAAACCAACAACGACAACAACAACCAGACGTTAACATTAAACATTACACACGCACAGTTTCAGTCTCTCTCCCTCTCTCCGTCCTTGGCCTGTTATCTGCAGTGTTTATCGGGAGCGCGTGACCCCTGTCCCCTACTGGCAGCTTGGACCCTGTGATCACAGGAAGTATAGAGGAAGCAGTTTTTCTCTGTTGTTCCAGCGAGCACTTATTGAGTGCACAGAGTGGGGGGTACTGAGGGCACAACAGCCCTGGGGGGAGGGGAGGATAAAGAGAGAAGCAGGGAGAGGGGGAGGGGGAGGGGGAGGGGGAGGGAGAGGTGGCAGCAGTGGGATAGTGTGATGGGGTGTTTTCAGAGTCCACTCACTTTTCTTACAGGTGGAAGAAAGTTGAGAAAGTGTTTGGACTGATCTTTACCGCTGTCCTAAACATGTCCCTTTTATTCAGACAATACTTCTCTGGGTTCAACCTGCATGGTGGAGACCCATAGGCAACCTGTCCAGCTCTTCCCATGTCTGGCTTATGGATCAATATAATTACAAGGAAAAAGGATCAAGAGAAGCACACATACAGTATGTTGGGAGAACAGGATGAAATAAGCTGTCTTCTCATGGGAAGTTTAGCTCGGCAAACAACTAGGAGAATTTGGGCAGCACTGTTTTGAACCATAGCTTGTCAGGTAACCCTATTTGTGAAATGAGAAACTTCATCTAGAACACTTTCATCACCAAGGGTGTGCGTGTACATCTTAGTTTTGGCTGATAAAGCATTTACACACAAACAGTTGTCATTTTAGTTCAACACAATCAAGTGAAAAGGGACAATGGATTGTGGAGCAGTGTTTGACATTGTCTGGCTGATATTGTGACAGCAAATCTAAATTGAAATGTCAGACCACAATTGTGTTGCATCATTAAATGGCTTAAAAGCCCCACCACAGTAGTACATTTCTGTCATCGTTTTCAAAGAAGAGGGAGGAAGAGGGAGAGAGGAGCCGTAATCTTTGCCTGTGTGTTGCCATGGGACCCTTTGATGTGGAAGAAGTGTCCTCATGAATAAACATGAACCATCATTGTTGTGTGATTGAGAGAGAGAGAGAGAGAGAGAGAGAGAGAGAGATTCTTTTGAAACTTTCGTGAGTGGAATGTTTACTGTTTATTTATTGTTTATTTCACTTGCTTTGGCAATGTAAACATATGTTTCCCATGCCAATAAAGCACATTTGAATTGAAATTGAATTGTAGAGAGAGAGAGAGAGAGAGATGTAGGGAATGATTGATGAGCTTGGCCATCATACAAAAATAAATATTTGCACATTTGCACTATTTGAACATCATTGCAACAAATGCCATAATATGACATTTGAAATGTCTATTCCTTTAGAACTTGTGAGTGTAATGTTTACCGTACATTTTTCTATTGTTTATTTCACTTTTGTTTATTATCTATTTCACTTGCTTAGGCAATGTAAACATATGTTTCCAATGCCAATAAAGCCCTTTGAATTAAATTGAGAGAGAGAGATAGGAGAGCGAGAGAGAGAGAGAGAGAGACCCAACCAAATCATGAGAAAACAAAAATATAATTTCTTGACACATTGGAAAGAATTAACAAAAAAACAGAGCAAAGTAGAATGCTATTTGGCCCTAAACAGAGAGTACACTATCGGTCAAACGTTTTAGAACACCTACTTCTTCCAGGGTTTTCATTTATTTGTACTATTTTCTACATTTTAGAATAATAGTGAAGACATCAAAACTATGAAATAACACATATAGAATCATGTAGTAACCAAAAAAGTATTAAACATATCAAAATATATTTGAGATTTGAGATTCTTCAAATAAAAGTTAATTTGTGGAATTTCTTTCCTTCTTAATGCGTTTGAGCCAATCAGTTGTGTTGTGACAAGGTAGGGGGGGGTATACAGAAAATAGCCCTATTTGGTAAAATACCAAGTCCATATTATGGCAATAAGCAAAGAGAAACGACAGTCCATCATTACTTTAAGACATGAAGGTCAGTCAATGTGGTCCTCTGTATCTCAATTGGTAGAGCATGGCACTTGTAACGCCAGGGTAGATGGTTCGATCCCCGGGACCACCCATACGTAAAAATGTATGCACACATGACTGTAAGTCTCTTTGGATAAAAGCGTCTGCTAAATGGCATATTATATTATATTATATTATTAATACGGAAAATGTCAAGAACTTTGTACGTTTCTTCAAGTGCAGTCACAAAACAATCAAGTGCTATGATGAAACTGTCTCTCATGAGGACCACCACAGGAATGGAAGACCCAGAGTTACCTCTGCTGCAAAGGAAAAGTTCATTAGAGTTACCAGCCTCAGAAATTGCAGCCCAAATAAATGCTTCACAGAGTTCAAGTAACAGACACATCTCAACCATCAACTGTTCAGAGGGGACTGTGTGAATCAGGCCTTCATGGTCCCCTGTAGCTCAGTTGGTAGAGCATTGTGGGTTTGTTTCCCACGTGGGGCCAGTATGAAAATGTATGCACTCATTAACTGTAAGTCGCTCTGGATAAGAGCGTCTGCTAAATGACTAAAATGTAAAAAAAATGTAAAATGAATTGCTGCAAAGAAACCACTACTAAAGGACACCAATAAGAAGAATATACCTGCTTGGGACAATAAACACGAGCAATGGACATTAGACCGGTGGAAATTTGTCCTTTGGTCTGGTTCCAAATTGGAGATTTTTGGTTCAAACCGCCATGTCTTTGTGAGATGCGGTGTGGGTGAACAGATGATCTCCGCATGTATATTTCCCACCGTAAAGCATGGAGGAGGAGGTGTTATGGTGCTTTGCTGGTGACACTGTCTGTGATTTATTTAGAATTCAAGGCACACTTAACCAGCATGGCTACCACAGAATTATGTAGCGATACGCCATCCCATCTGGTTTGGGCTTAGTGGGACTATCATTTGTTTTTCAACAGGACAATGACCCAACACACCTCCAGGCTTTGTAAGGGCTATTTTACCAAGAAGGAGAGTGATGGAGTGCTGCATCAGATGACCTGGCCACCACAATCCCCCGACCTCAACCAAATTGAGATGGTTTGGGATGAGTTGGACCGCAGAGTGAAGGAAAAGCAGCCAACAAGTGCTCAGCATATGTGGGATCTCCTTCAAGACTGTTGGAAAAGCATTCCAGGTGAAGCTGGTTGAGAGAATGCCAAGAGTGTGCAAAGCTGTCATCAAGGCAAAGGGTGGCTATTTGAAGAATCACAAATATATAATATATTTTGATTTGTTTAACAATTGTTTGGTTACTACATGATTCCATATGTGTTATTTCATAGTTTTGATGTCTTCACTATTATTCTACATGGTGGAAAATAGTAAAAATAAAGGAAAACCCTTGAATGAGTAGGTGTTCTAAAACTTTTGACCAGTAGTGTACAACCCATATTTATGTTGATTTATTTTCCCATTTGTACTTGAACTTTTTGCACATTGTTACAACACTATATATATATACATACTATTTTATTATTTTGGAACTTCTGAGTGTAATGTTTACTGTTAATATTTATTGTTTATTTCACTTTTGTTTACTATCTACTTCACTTGCTTTGGCAATGTTAACATACGTTTCCCATGCCAATAAAGCCCTTAAATTGAATTGAGAGAGAGAGAGAGAGAGAGAAAAGGAGAGAGTAGTGTTTGTTGTATTGTGTTGGAACAATATGACATGTAAAAAAGTCAGGTAGAGGCAGTTAGTAATGGCCCCTTCCTATTGGAAGTGTCTTCCTTTCATACCCCGCCACATGGAGAAAAATGGAGAGCTCGTAATTTTTTTGAATCTCTCTCTCTCTCTCTCGTTATATTTTTAAAAATCCCTCTCTCAAAATCAAGAACAGGAAGGCACAAAACTCTTAACTGTCCTCCCCTGCTGTCAAACACCACTAAAGATGGACTGCTGAGAAAGAAATGTCATGGGACTGTAGCTGTGGACAAAGGTTAATGGCTACACTGAAATGGGTTGAAATAGGAACAGTTATTTGATTGATTTAAAATGAAGAAATCATTTTCTCAGACTTCATAAGGAAAGGCCTACTGTAAGTTAGGAGTATCTTCTAAAGTCTGGGTTGTTATGTAACGGCAACACTGTCTCTTTATGGTGTTTCCCAGAGCAGAGATCGTCTCAGGCCTATAAGCAGTCGGCATTGCTAAAGGAAATGGCTACGTGTGACACGGCACAGATCAGCTTCCCTGGCTGAGGTGAGGTTGTGGTGCTGGCATTCTGTGGTGGAAGAAATGGCGTCAACCAGCCAGCTAGCCAACCAACCAGCTAACCAGCCAGCTAACCAGCCAACCAGCCAGCCAGGCAGTGACTACAGCACACCCAGTGTAGTAGAGCCCCACACAAACCACACAACCCTGTGAAAATTGCCTGGATTCTAACACAGTTCACAGCCTGAGATGAAACAACTATTAAAGCCCTGACCTAAGATGGTGTGTGTGTGTGTGTGTGTGTGTGTGTGTGTGTGTGTGTGTGTGTGTGTGTGTGTGTGTGTTGTGCCTCTCGAATAATTTGTATCACTTGTTGATGTGAGTTCTTTCATTTTCTTTTTTTGTTTGATCTCTCGAGTTTTGGGCAGGAGTTAGTTGAATAGAACACATTTCAAGACAATTCTACATTATATTGGTTAGTGATACAGCAGGGAGTTATGCTTATCCATGGATATCTGCACTAGGAAAGAAAGAGCTGTTACAGTCATTTAGAATTAAAGTGTGCAGAGTACTTATCTTGTTTTAGTAGTAATTATTTTGTATGTGGAAGCTTGTTTTAGCCCTCGGTGGAATTAATGTGACACAAGGCAGCACAGTAAAGGCTTCCACATGCTGCTGCCTAGCTGAACTCGGCTACGTGAACCGAATGAGTGTGCTCGCATACTCTCTGAAAATACCTTTGCTTGAAAAACTAGAATAAAAGTTGCAATAGTACTGTTTGTCCATCTTCAGACGCCGTAGCCAGTATACACTTCCTCAAAATAGTCAGAATTAATCTTACTCAAGAAATCTGTCATTTATTTTGACGTTTTTGCCGAGGAGATCTTAGTTGCACAATTTTATATCTAACTAATATGTTTGGTGCAGTATTTCTCAAGTGAAATAATGTGCATGAAAGTGAGTCGTCTCTCGTTGAGTGACAACAAACACTTGATTGAAGAATCTCTACTGTTGACCAATGACCGACGAAGGGGCTAGACTTCGGCTACCAAAATTCGTCTTGCCTCTAGAAAAATGTGGTGTGGCACGAACAGGCGGAAAAAGTCTTGCCGAAGACTGTTTCGGATGGGAAGCATGCAGGCGCCTTAAGTGTGTGTTTCTAATAAGGCAGGGTGATTCTGCACCGAGACTCTGCCGTTTGACATTTAGTTTGATGATAATTAATTGCGCACACTCAATCTTGCATATGTGTTTTCCATAGACCCTCCTCTCGGTCGTAACATTACTCCTCCGACAGTGATGTGATTTATTCCTAATGTTGCAAATGAGATGAAACGCCAAAAGAAAGACAGATCTGGCGGCTGGGCCGCTTGGTGAGTCTTCTAATGCAAAGCAGCAGTGACATCATAAACCATGACGTAAAAAAGCAACAGAAGAAGAAAAAAAACAACAGAAGAAGGGGAAAGGTGGGACCGGGAGAGTGTGTTTACTGAAGGAGCTCTCTTAGGCGTGACCACACACACACGGTATTCACACAGACCGTAGCGGGGGCCTGTGTCCGTAGCGCTGCCTGCTGAATATACTGCTACTGGGAGAGAAGAAAAACCACTGACAGACTAAGACTAGTCAGGCAGTTTGTCAGCCAGCCAAGAGAGATTTTTTTGTCGTCTTTCAGATTGTGTCAAATAGCGGAGCTAGACTGAGTAGAAGAAAAAGCTTTGGGTCTGTCCTGTCTGTCCTGTCTGTCCTGTCCTGTCTGTTCTGTCCTGTCTGTCCTGTCCTGTCCTGTCCGTCCGTCTGTCAATATGGCTCTTCTGAGAGCTTTTCTGTTTGGTTCCCACTCTCTTCCCAGGGCTTATGAGCCTCTGAGTTATTTAATTAGGGATGTGTTCATGTTCATATTTTGCCAGCCGGGCTCCCCGCAGAGACAGAAAGCAATCAGGATAGGTATTTTATTTCTTTATCACAGCGATTTAAGAAGCTGTAAATAGTAGGGAAGTGAATTGGGCTCCTTTGGTTGGTTGGTAGAGTAGAGAAGAGGCCCCTGGTGGGGTTGGAGGGGCTGGTTGTGTATGTGTGTTTTGGCTGTGTGTGTGTGTGTGTTTGTGTATACACACACAGTTAATTTCTAAATACATGGTTAAATGATGAAGGGGGTCAGACAGACTGGTAATATAGTTTTAATAAACATTCCTCCTTTCCCTTCCTCCAGCACGGCCTGGGTTTGTCCCTGGGCCTGAGAGGGTCTACACGGGGATGGTGAGGAGGGTCTGGGGGGTCTGGGGGGGTCCTCCAGCTGTGTATATGACCCCTGGTCATGTTTGGAGCCCCCTGTGGATGGCGCGGTTGTTCCGAGACATAGAAACAGGGATTTGGGAATGGATACAGTAGGACTAGGTCTGTTTGAGACTGTCTGAATGGATACAGACCTAGTCCTGCTATATCTATTCAGAAACAGTCTCAAACAGACCTAGTCCTACTCTATCCATTCAGACAGTCTCAAACAGACCATGCGTCACAAGAAATGTTCACATGGCATAAGTTGACTTCCATACACTATACTGTACAGGACTTCTGTGGTGCATGACAACGGATGGTAATGAATTGTAAAGGTACGAACATTGTTTTTCCTGTGCTGCTGTTGTATGCATAATAAAAGTATGTAGTTTGTTAAAGGATAATGAATGATCTGTTCCCTATTGTGTGTCACTCCTGATCACACCTTACGATGCAATGATACAGGAATCATCAATCAAGTGAAATGTAAGGGTACAGACTAGTCTTGGGCAGTATACCGTAATGCCATATGCCCCATATGGTATTTAGACATGAAGCAAACCAAAATAGTGGAGCAAAATGAAAACAGGGAAGATCAGATAAAGGATTCTTTTTTTCTAGAAATCAAATAGGGAGAGACAACTAAAAGGTGTTGACCCTCCACCTCTCTCAAAACAACTGGAGCACTGGGCCAGCCACTCTTAAATAGCACCTGGGTCAGCACAGGTGTAACACCTTCCCACTGACTAGATGGCAACCAGCACAGGTGTAACACATACTGACTAACGAGGTGACACCAATTGGTGCACCGCACTTGCTAACGTGCTAACGTCCAACCTCAAAATATAAAAATGGAAAAACCAAAGCCGCACTGCTTCTTGACACACTGCTCGCTTAACCCAGAAGCCAATGTGTCGGAGGAAACACCATACTGCTAGTGACCGAAGTCAGCGTGCATGCGCCCGGAGTCGCTAGAGGACATGCCGGCCAAACCCTCCCCTAACCCAGACGACGCTGGGCCAAATGTGCACCGCCTCATGGGTCTCCCGGTCGCGGCCCGGCTGCGACACAGCCTGGGATCGAACTCAGAGCTGTAGTGACGCCTCTAGCACTGAGATGCAGTGCCTTAGACCGCTGCGCTACTCGAGAGGCCGCTGATTTATTTATTTTTAACCTAAAAACATCACAGAGACCAGAAATGCCTTCAAGCTAATGCTGAACACCTGGTCCAGGCTTCACTAACTCAGACACTCTGAGCATAGAGAGAGAGAGAGAGAGAGAGAGAGAGAGAGAGGTAATGAAACAGGACGTCCTACTTTAGTTTGACATTTAAGATGACATATTTTGAATTGTGTTGCCTCCTTACAAATGAGCATGTGTATCACTGTGGTGGGCCTGATGTCTCTCTCCTCCTGATGTATAACAGGAGATGAAGCGGGCTCTCTCTCGCCGCTCCTCCACTTGCAGCTCCGTCACTGACTGACTGACTGCGGGGGTTTCTAGGCATGTTATTGATTATAGCATAGCGGGCCGTGGAAAACTACATTTGATGCATCTGAAATGGCAGGTGTGAAATGTTTTTCCCCCCACACAAAGCATACAATTCAGATTGATCATACAATTCGATTTTACCATACAATTCAGTTTTACCATCCAATTCAGTTTTACCATACAATTTAGTTTTACCATCCAATGCAAAATAAGCCAAACCTATTACATTTGTATGATGATTTCTGAGTAAGATTGAAGTTCTGTGGGTAATCTTGGCATTTCTATGGGTTGCTTACTTTGTTGGATGGGTTAGTAGTAGACTATCTCAATGAGCTGGTTGGATGGGTTAGTAGTAGACTATCTCAATGAGCTGGTTGGATGGGTTAGTAGTAGACTATCTCAATGAGCTGGTTGGATGGGTTAGTAGTAGACTATCTCAATGAGCTGGTTGGATGGGTTAGTAGTAGACTATCTCAATGAGCTGGTTGGATGGGTTAGTAGTAGACTATCTCAATGAGCTGGTTGGATGGGTTAGTAGTAGACTATCTCAATGAGCTGGTTGGATGGGTTAGTAGTAGACTATCTCAATGAGCTGGTTGGATGGGTTAGTAGTAGACTATCTCAATGAGCTGGTTGGATGGGTTAGTAGTAGACTATCTCAATGAGCTGGTTGGATGGGTTAGTAGTAGACTATCTCAATGAGCTGGTTGGATGGGTTAGTAGTAGACTATCTCAATGAGCTGGTTGGATGGGTTAGTAGTAGACTATCTCAATGAGCTGGTTGGATGGGTTAGTAGTAGACTATCTCAATGAGCTGGTTGGATGGGTTAGTAGTAGACTATCTCAATGAGCTGGTTGGATGGGTTAGTAGTAGACTATCTCAATGAGCTGGTTGGATGGGTTAGTAGTAGACTATCTCAATGAGCTGGTTGGATGGGTTAGTAGTAGACTATCTCAATGAGCTGGTTGGATGGGTATACAAACACACCTTTGTGTTCAGGATAGGCAAGCCTCTTCTTCCCATCTGCTATTTATATGCCTACATCCCAAACCACACCCTATTCCCTATATAGTGCACTGCTTTTGACCAGAGCCCCATAGATCCTGGTGAAAAGTAGCCCACTAAATAATGGATTAGGGTGCCATTTCAGACGTGACCTATGTCTTATGAAAGGCCTGTCATGGAGAGGGTTAGGAAAGGAGTGTCAATCTCATTCATCAGGCTTTAAACTGAAGGAGTTTCTCAGTTGACTTTTTTTTATTTTTTTATTTCACCTTTATTTAACCAGGTGAGCCAGTTGAGAACAAGTTCTCATTTACAACTGCGACCTGGCCAAGATAAAGCAAAGCAGTGCGATTAAAAACAATGGGGTAAACATATGGGGTAAACAAAACATACAGTCAATAACACAATAAAACATATATATACAGTGTGTGCAAATGTAGTAAGTTATGGAGGTACAGTGAGGGAAAAAAGTATTTGATCCCCTGCTGATTTTGTACGTTTGCCCACTGACAAAGAAATGATCAGTCTATAATTTTAATGATAGGTTTATTTGAACAGTGAGAGACAGAATAACAACAAAAAAATCCAGAAAAACGCATGTAAAAAATGTTATAAATTCATTTGCATTTTAATAAGGGAAATAAGTATTTGACCCCCTCTCAATCAGAAAGATTTCTGGCTCCCAGGTGTCTTTTATACAGGTAACGAGCTGAGATTGGAAGAAACACAAAATAACTGTCAATCTCCCTCGGCCTGGGGCTCCATGCAAGATCTCACCTCGTGGAGTTGCAATGATCATGAGAACGGTGAGGAATCAGCCTAGAACTACACAGGAGGATCTTGTCAATGATCTCAAGGCAGCTGGGACCATAGTCACCAAGAAAACAATTGGTAACACACTACGCCGTGAAGGACTGAAATCCTGCTCAAGAAAGCACATATACAGGCCCGTCTGAAGTTTGCCAATGAACATCTGAATGATTCAGAGGAGAACTGGGTGAAAGTGTTGTGGTCAGATGAGACCAAAATCGAGCTCTTTGGCATCAACTCAACTCGCCGTGTTTGGAGGAGGAGGAATGCTGCCTATGACCCCAAGAACACCATCCCCACCGTCAAACATGGAGGTGGAAACATTATGCTTTGGGGGTGTTTTTCTGCTAAGGGGACAGGACAACTTCACCGCATCAAAGGGACGATGAACGGGGCCATGTACCGTCAAATCTTGGGTGAGAACCTCCTTCCCTCAGCCAGGGCATTGAAAATGGGTCGTGGATGGGTATTCCAGCATGACAATGACCCAAAACACACGGCCAAGGCAACAAAGGAGTGGCTCAAGAAGAAGCACATTAAGGTCCTGGAGTGGCCTAGCCAGTCTCCAGACCTTAATCCCATAGAAAATCTGTGGAGGGAGCTGAAGGTTCGAGTTGCCAAACGTCAGGCTCGAAACCTTAATGACTTGGAGAAGATCTGCAAAGAGGAGTGGGACAAAATCCCTCCTGAGATGTGTGCAAACCTGGTGGCCACCAAGTACTAAGTCATGTTTTGCAGAGGGGTCAAATACTTATTTTGTGGTCCTTGTGGTACTTGTGGTCCTCTGTAGCTCAATTGGTAGAGCACGGCGCTTGTAACGCCAGGGTAGTGGGTTCGATCCCCGGGACCACCCATACACAAAAATGTATGCACGCATGACTGTAAGTCGCTTTGGATAAAAGCGTCTGCTAAATGGCATATTATTTTTATTATTTTTATTATTATTTATTTTCCTAATTAAAATGAAAATCAATTCATAACATTTTTGACATGCGTTTTTCTGGATTTTTTTGTTTGTTATTCTGTCTCTCACTGTTCAAATAAACCTACCATTAAAATTATAGACTGATCATGTCTTTGTCAGTGGGCAAACATACAAAATCAACAGGGGATCAAATACTTTTTTCCCTCACTGTAAGGCAATAAATAGGCCATAGTGCAAAATAATTACAATTTAGTATTAACACTGGAGTGATAGGTGTACAGAAGAAGATGTGCAAATAGAGATACTGGGGTGCAAATTAGCAAAATAAATAACAATATGGGGATGAGGTAGTTGGCTGGGCTAATTACAGATGGGCTGTGTACAGGTGCGGTGATCGGTAAGCTGCAGTGTTCGATTGAAGAGCATCCATTTAGTTTTACTAGTGTTTAGGAGCCGTTGGAGGCTATAGAAGGAGTGTTGTATGGCATTGAAGCTTGTTTGGAGGTTTGTTAACACAGTGTCCAGTGAAGGGCCAGATGTATACAAAATGTTGTCGTCTGCGTAGAGGTGGATCTGAGAGTCACCAGCAGCAAGAGCGACATCATTGATATACACAGAGAATAGAGTCGGCCTGAGAATTGAACCCTGTGGCACCCCCATAGAGACTGCCAGAGGTCCAGACAACAGGCCCTCCGATTTGACACATTGAACTCTATCTGAGAAGTAGTTGGTGAACCAGGCGAGGCAGTCATTTGAGAAACCAAGGCTATTTAGTCTGCCAATAAGAATGCAGAGCTGGTGGCCGGTGTAAGGGTAGCCAGGTGGAAAGCATGGCCAGCCGTAGCAAAGTGCTCATTGAAATTCTCGATTATCGTAGATAAACTTAACTCACTATACAAGTCTTTGTACTGTTTGTTCACACTTTACATATTAATGTCTGCATATTTCAACCAGTGTTGCACCGCTTTGCTGGCTTTTCCATGTGCTGGTATCTAGGCCTATGTTAGATTTTCTGATCACATTTAATTACTGTTCACCAGTAGGGTCTTTATACTAACTAGGCGGTTGCATTAGAAGTCATGGCATCAGAGGTAAAGATTAGAAATAAAAACCTGGAGCCATAGCCCAAACCTACTGCTCTGTATTCAGATCCCGCCCCACTGTCTGTCGATTCCTCTGCTATATACCATACTAAGTAAGTTCTTGAGGTCAGCACAATAACAGACGAGGAACACCATTATATATAAAGAGAAAGGGTGGTTGTGGGGGTGGAGGAAGGTAAGGGCGGCTGAGGAGGAACAGGAACAGTGCAGATGCCTGGGAACTAAATTACCCGATTATTCTGTCTTTTTACGGGGGATTGGAATGGTGACGTCCCGCCCTTTCCCCTGAAGTTTTAATGTAATTGTATGACATATCAGGGATAAAAAACGTTTATATTTTATGAGTCGGGAGACATTTCATGCTAAATCACACTCCTCTGTTGAGCAATGGAACCACTAAAGCTCTGCGGTCACTGCTTCCTGGTGAAATTACAAAAGAGCCAGACACAGTGCTTCTGGGTAATGAACAGTGCTTCTGGGCCAGGTAATAAACAGTACTTTAGAAGATTATTTTGTCTGAGATGTGATTAAGGATGATATCAAATTTTTTGGGGAGGGTTTACATTGATCCGAAGTTTATTGAAAGTTGAAATCCCGACGATTCTTCTGCTCCGTGTTGGGGGTGGGATGAGATGGACTATTTTGTTACCCACTAGTACTCTGGTATTCTTCTGAACACAGATCAGCTGGCATTTTCCTTACTTTCACTATAGTGAAACATTGATTTGTTGTTGAATGCTGATTCCTTTGTTTGCTGGAAGACCTTTTTCCCCTTCTTGTTGAAGCCGGGCTAACGTGCGTCAGGTACACTCTCTTTCTTGTGTTTTGTGTTCTAGTTTTGGAGTTAGTCTTTGGGCTAATTTTAGTAGAGGTTAATGATTTCAAGCCATTTTGAGGGGTGTGATTTGATAATGAGGCCTTGGGAAAGCTCTGGGATACATTTACACAATCCCCATAGTTTTCAGCCCAGTTTAATTTCAACTCTTGTAAGTGTTAGTTTTCGGGGGTTAAAGTCTGTCGGTAGCGGATTGTAAGACGTTTATTAAAAGTGTGTTTCTGCTGCATTGAAGTCATAGACCCAGAGAACAAGTTAAAAATAATGCCTTTTAAACACTAGGCCAATTATTCATTAATAATCAAGAGTTAATTCATTTATTTTGATTAATAACATGCTTTGTAGTTGTAAAATTCTAATTGGGGCAGAATGATGGGAGAGATCCAACAGTGACTTGGTAATGATCGAAACAGGGTGGGGTGACTGGTGAGATTTCTGTTGGAGCTGTTGGTTCAGATTTTTCCTACAGCTTTTACAAACACTGGTTTAGGCGTTGCCCCTTACAAACATACATTGCTTTATTCAATACTCATTTTCTTTACAACCTAAATTGGGAAATGACTCTCCATATGTTCCACTGGAGATGAAATGAGACCGGCATTATGAGGAATTCTAAGCACCCTGGATGGAGAGAATTGGGCTTTAGTGAATTTAGACACACACACACACACACACACACACACACACACACACACACACACACACACACACACACACACACACACACACACACACACACACACACACACACACACTGAAACAAACTCTGAAAATTGCTCCGTCCTACACATTCCTTTAATTCAGTTTGAACCGTAGCAAATCCAACTTAATAGATTGTTTTATTTCCTCCCCATTCTCTGCTAGACATACACATAGACAGTAATTTGACTCTATGATCAGTTTATGCATTCCTTCTAACTTAACATTCGACTACTTTAAACTGCCACTTGACAAGCCTTATCATTAACTATAGGCACGCAGATTTTATTGATCAAAATGCCATCAACAACGTTCAGCGACTGGCGTTGTTGCTGGTTATAGAGCATGGGTTCTGTTTATGGGCCAGAGCTGAACGGCCGCCATTGTTTTAAGTTGTACAAAAAAAAAAGACCGTCTTTTTTAGCTTTGTTGTATTTAATGGAGGAACTCTTGAACGTTTTTATGCGCTGATTGTAAGAGAGAGAGAGAGAGAGAGAGAGAGAAAAAAAAAAAACAGAACTACCACTCTCTCCATCTTATTTGATACAGCCTTCAATTTATGTGGTTCTTGAAAAGAGATCCAGTTCACTTCATCATTTTCCCTCCGCCATTGCATGCAGTTACATGGGGAGTCTATTTACATGGGGAGGATATTCCTCTATGCCTGTGTTTAATGTACCTATTCCTCAAGGAAGTGTGACACTAAAACATTCTGTCTGTCTGTCTGTGCTGCCTGCCTGCAGATATGGTGCGGAAAAAGAACCCCCCTTTGAGAAGCTTCGGTGGTGAGGAAGAAGGAGAAGGTGAGGCTCTGGCCGCGGAGGCCACCGGGCCGGATAGCGAGGAAAGTGCCGGGAGCCGGGCCTCAGAGCCCAACGGTGGCGACGGGCTGCTGCCTGCCGAACCGGGCCGGGCCCACGTGCCGGTCCCAGACGAGCAGGAAGACCCCTCCTCCTCCCCGGGCTCCGTCTCAGGCTCCATCAAACGGGACGGAGGAGGGAGGGGCGGCGGAGGAGTGGGAACAGCGGCGACAGTCAACAGCGACAGGCCTGGCTTTAATTACCCTAGCCACAAGAAGGGAGGAAATGTAGCGTCCTTCCCCTGCCACGAGGTGACAGACTCAGATCTGCCGGCGCTCCCATCCTGGGCCCGGCCCGACGGGGCTGTGTCTCTGTCTCCGCTCAGATCAGAACCAGATGAGGGGGACGGGGGACAGGCACGCAGCCCGGCGGGGGAGCTGCTGCTGGGGGAGAGGGTGGAGGCCGGGGAGGGAGGAGGGAGAGAAAGGGTGGGTGTCAGGGAGGGGCTGCTGCTGGGCGCCCGAGGGAGGGGCGTCATCGTCCAGGGCGTCACCAGTAACGGGGAGGACAAGGACCCCTTCTACAGCCTCAAAGGGGGGCTCTCAGGCCACCAGGACGGGGTGGAGGGCTCTGGATATCCCTTGCTACGCCCCCTCCACCCACACAAGGGGGCAGGCGAGGGGGCCGAGAACATCACGCCCAGCCCCCTGGGGGCCGAGACAGGGGTAGCCCCGCCCTCCTCTCCCAAATTGCAGGACTTCAAGTGCAACATCTGTGGGTACGGTTACTACGGGAACGACCCCACGGACCTGATCAAGCACTTCCGGAAGTACCACCTGGGCCTGCACAACCGCACGCGGCAGGACGCAGAGCTGGACACTAAGATACTGGCCCTGCACAACATGGTGGGCTTCTCCCCACAGAGCCAACATGCCAAAGATGCTACACGGCCCCCGTCACACGCCACCCTAACCGGGGCGCTACAGGACTCTACAGGGTCCCCACGCTTGTTACTTAACGGCACCTACGACATACAGGTAAATATGCTCTGGAGTTTGTTGGCATTCGACAGTGCGTGGGTTAGTGGGTATCTGTTTGTCTTTCATAACTACAGAAACTACAATTACCAGAACCACCCATCAGTAGTATAACGTATATGTGGGGTATGTCGTGTAGGGTCCATCCATATATATTCATGTTTTATTTTTCATTAATCTTTTGAATTTTTTTAAATTTTCCTCCACTTTGACATTAGAGAGTATTTTATGTAGATCAAAAAAAGTAATAATAAAGACAATTAAATCAATTTTAATCCCAATTTGTAAACACAACAAAATGGGGAAAAAGTCGAGGGGTGTGAATACTTTCTGAAGGCATTGTAATTATTGTATTGCGTCCACCAATGGTTGCGTGCCATATCATTGACTGTGCAGTCGGTCATCAGATTGCTATATCATATGATGTGGTTAGCTGATATGTTAAACACCTTTCCAGGCGTGTAAGATCTGGCATGCGTCTGCAATGTCGTCTGGCAGGAACTGGACCATTCTCTGCATTGAAACCTAGGCCAGCCGGGGTTTAAGGCTTGTCTCTTAGTAGGACACTTGAGTCATCAAAGTGACTGGACCCCTATGGAGAGAGGCCTCATGGGGAAGTGTAGTCTTTTTATCACTGTAATAAATACATCCCAACCGGAAACATTATATTCATGGACTACACGTCCATGAAAATAACGCTTTTATAACCCTCAATTTTTTTTATAGCGCATTGTGTGCAGTCTGAACTAATGTTTTTTGACTTGGGGAGAATAAATTGCTCTGTTACTCGCTGTTTTTAGTTGAGCTCATTTGTAAAATGGTGTTGACTTATTTCACATCTTAGTATTGACCAGAAATGACTTATTGAAAACATCAATCTGGTTTTAGGTTTTAGGATGGATGTTGGTTTTAGGATAGATTATCCCTATAACTCTATGAGTTATTAAATTGATGATGCGTATCCCTTCAATGTATGTAATAGTTATTTGTTGTTTTGAACGCTTTTCTCAACATTTTTGTGTGTGATTTATTTACTGGCGTACACAGGTAATTTGTAAAGTGGCACAACCATTTAGCGATTTCCTTGTGTACAGAAATAAACGTTTATTGTATTAAGGGAACGCCTGCCAAACATATATTGCACACATGGATCGTACAGTATGTGCACTGTTTGGGAGTTTTAAACATATGATCTAATAACCCCAAAAGAAAAAGGGCCATACGTGACTCGGCGCTGTTACCAGCCTCTGGTTTAAATGATTTCTTAGCAATCTTTGTCTCACTATCCATATCAATTGGATGTCCCCGGATTCGAATATTGTCATTATAAAAATACAAAAATAATGGCTGGCACCTTTGTTCTCTCTCTCAAATGGTCATATGTCATGTGTGTGTGTGAGTGGACTGTGTGTGTGTGGACATGAAGGACTCCATCATGTTTTTGTGTGTGAGTTGGCATGTGCTTCTGTGTGTTTGTGTGTGTGTGTGTGTGTGGAGGAGAGTTAGTGTGTGTGTGAGGGGAGTGAGTGTGTGTATGTGTCTGTGGGAGGAAGATTCCAGTGAATGCCTGACTTGTGTGGTGTGTCCAGACAGACATTTTTTGGGGATAGTTTGAGTTTCCCAGGACTTCACACACGTACTGTTACACACCCAAGTGAACGTAATGGATCAACGTTTATTTTTAGCCTACTGCTCATGTTCACAAAGGTACACTCTGAGAGAGCCTGCGGATATCGCTTAAGAATTTTAAAATATGATATGACAATCTTGTGATGCTGCTCTGGTCTTATGATACTTTGCAGTCTCTGGACTCTGGAGACATTGGCGAGACACAGTAAGACTTCTACCCACTGATCTCTGAGTAGATAGTCTCACTGCATTAAGAAGGCAGAGAATAATAGACTTCATAGTACTGTAGCAGTACTTCATAGTGCTGTAGCAAGATTGCAACAAACAAAGGACAATCCCTCAAGTAACACAAGCCCCATCTTTTCCCACTTAAAATCCTCAAACTGTGTTAAAATACTTAATTTTTTATACATTTCATTCCATAGTAGACATGTTCTGGTACTTCATTGTATTTTTTTTTATTGCTAATATTTCAGAGGACATTTCACTTGACTGACTGGAGCGGTCATATAATAAATGGTGTATGTAGCTAGTCTCTTCAGGCAGTTTTAGGAGCGACCCACTCTGTTTCAGTCATTACATATCGTCTAGAAACGGACACCGGGCTGCTTTAACCACACATGAGGATCAAGACCTCCCACTTGCACACACTGGATGCCTGCCCATTATAGAATGTCTCTGGCTCCGGGATATTTCACACAGCCGCCCTTATGTTTTCGATTTGAGCCATTTGTTGGCGACTTGGAGGTCAAGGTGCACAGGATGTTGAAATTCAGGGAACATGTTCGATTGCAAGGTTGGTTTGGTTTGTTGCGCTTGCTAGACAACAACCTTGACTGCTGGATCCCTGCGAGGCACTCTCGATGCTCACGCCTGTACAAGCATCGAAAATACTTGGAAATAGGGGGTGGATTTGTTGTGCATTATTAGGGAACAGGTGTTTCTTTAATAGTATTCTGATATAAACCCCTTCCTTCGATCATACTTCTTCTGGTTGGCTGCATTGGCAACTTGATCATCAAAACGTTCACAGTTTGCCATTTCTCTTCTTCAATAACACGAGGAAATTCATCTTTGATAACGTCTAATAGACTTCATTGTTATACCATATGAGGCAGCTGCTCTTACCCCAGGTGTTCTAGTTAGATCTACCAGCTGCTCTTACCCCAGGTGTTCTAGTTAGATCTACCAGCTGCTCTTACCCCAGGTGTTCTAGTTAGATCTACCAGCTGCTCTTACCCCAGGTGTTCTAGTTAGATCTACCAGCTGCTCTTACCCCAGGTGTTCTAGTTAGATCTACCAGCTGCGCTTACCCCATGTGTTCTAGTTAGATCTACCAGCTGCTCTTACCCCAGGTGTTCTAGTTAGATCTACCAGCTGCTCTTACCCCAGGTGTTCTAGTTAGATCTACCAGCTGCTCTTACCCCAGGTGTTCTAGTTAGATCTACCAGCTGCTCTTACCCCAGGTGTTCTAGTTAGATCTACCAGCTGCTCTTACCCCAGGTGTTCTAGTTAGATCTACCAGCTGCTCTTACCCCAGGTGTTCTAGTTAGATCTACCAGCTGCTCTTACCCCAGGTGTTCTAGTTAGATCTACCAGCTGCTCTTACCCCAGGTGTTCTAGTTAGATCTACCAGCTGCTCTTACCCCATGTGTTCTAGTTAGATCTACCAGCTGCTCTTACCCCAGGTGTTCTAGTTAGATCTACCAGCTGCTCTTACCCCAGGTGTTCTAGTTAGATCTACCAGCTGCTCTTACCCCAGGTGTTCTAGTTAGATCTACCAGCTGCTCTTACCCCAGGTGTTCTAGTTAGATCTACCAGCTGCTCTTACCCCAGGTGTTCTAGTTAGATCTACCAGCTGCTCTTACCCCAGGTGTTCTAGTTAGATCTACCAGCTGCTCTTACCCCAGGTGTTCTAGTTAGATCTACCAGCTGCGCTTACCCCAGGTGTTCTAGTTGTATAGATCCCTAACATCTCCTCTATCTGCTCAATTCAATTCATCCTCACTTTATCATTGAATTGTGAAATCGGAAAAACCATTCTAAAAACGGAGCTATACCCCTCTGTAGATATAGATTATATAGATTATAAGCGTTTCTCTTCCTTCCTGGTATCAGGGCCTTATCGTGTAGCTTATGTATTTCTGTGCTGTGTCTGGGTGCGTGATGTCATTCTGGGTTTTTTCAGTGCCTGTGTGCCTGACTGACTCACAAAATGTCTCTGTTTTTATTCAAATATATATGTGTGTGTGTGTGTATATATATATAATATATATGTGTGTGTGTGTGTATATATATATAATATATATGTGTGTGTGTGTATATATATATATAATATATATGTGTGTGTGTTATATATATATAATATATATGTGTGTGTGTGTGTATATATATATAATATATATGTGTGTGTATATATGTGTGTGTGTGTAATATATATATAATATATATGTGTGTGTGTATATATATATATATAATATGTGTGTGTGTGTGTGTGTGATATGTGTGTGTGTTTTTTTATATGTGTGTATATATATATATATATATATATATATATATATATATATATATATATATATATATATATATATATATATACACACACACACATATATACAGTGGGAGAGAACAAGTATTTGATACACTGCCAATTTTGCAGGTTTTCCTACTTACAAAGCATGTAGAGGTCTGTAATTTTTATCATATGTACACTTCAACCTTGAGAGACGGAATCTAAAACAAAAATCCAGGAAATCACATTGTATGATTTTTAAGTAATTCATTTGCATTTTATTGCATGACATAAGTATTTGATACATCAGAAAAGCAGAACTTAATATTTGGTACAGAAACCTTTGTTTGCAATTACAGAGATCATACGTTTCCTGTAGGTCTTGACCAGGTTTGCTCACACTGCAGCAGGGATTTTGGCCCACTCCTCCATACAGACCTTCTCCAGATCCTTCAGGTTTTCGGGGCTGTCGCTGGGCAATACGGACTTTCAGCTCCCTCCAAAGATTTCTATTGGGTTCAGGTCTGGAGACTGGCTAGGCCACTCCATGACCTTGAGATGCTTCTTACGGAGCCACTCCTTAGTTGCCCTGGCTGTGTGTTTTGGGTCGTTGTCATGCTGGAAGACCCAACCACGACCCATCTTCAATGCTCTTACTGAGGGAAGGAGGTTGTTGGCCAAGATCTCGCGATACATGGCCCCATCCATCCTCCCCTCAATACGGTGCAGTCGTCCTGTCCCCTTTGCAGAAAAGCATCCCCAAAGAATGATGTTTCCACCTCCATGCTTCACGGTTGGGATGGTGTTCTTGGGGTTGTACTCATCCTTCTTCTTCCTCCAAACACGGCGAGTGGAGTTTAGACCAAAAAGCTCTATTTTTTGTCTCATCAGACCACATGACCTTCTCCCATTCCTCCTCTGGATCATCCAGATGGTCATTGGCAAACTTCAGACAGGCCTGGACATGCGCTGGCTTAAGCAGGGGGACCTTGCGTGCGCTGCAGGATTTTAATCCATGACGGCGTAGTGTGTTACTAATGGTTTTCTTTGAGACTGTGGTCCCAGCTCTCTTCAGGTCATTGACCAGGTCCTGCCGTGTAGTTCTGGGCTGATCCCTCACCTTCCTCATGATCATTGATGCCCCACGATGTGAGATCTTGCATGGAGCCCCAGACCGAGGTGATTGACCGTCATCTTGAACTTCTTCCATTTTCTAATAATTGCGCCAACAGTTGTTGCCTTCTCACCAAGCTGCTTGCCTATTGTCCTAGCCCATCCCAGCCTTGTGCATGTCTACAATTTTTCCCTGATGTCCTTACACAGCTCTCTGGTCTTGGCCATTGTGGAGAGGTTGGAGTCTGTTTGATTGAGTTTGTGGACAGGTGTCTTTTATACAGGTAACGAGTTTCAAACAGGTGCAGTTAATACAGGTAATGAGTGGAGAACAGGAGGGCTTCTTAAAGAAAAACTAACAGGTCTGTGAGAGCCGGAATTCTTACTGGTTGGTAGGTGATCAAATACTTATGTCATGCAATAAAATGCAAATTAATTACTTAAAAATCATAGAATGTGATTTTCTGGATTTTTGTTTTATATTCCGTCTCTCACAGTTGAAGTGTACCTATGATAACAATTACAGACCTCTACATGCTTTGTAAGTAGGAAAACCTGCAAAATCGGCAGTGTATCAAATACTTGTTCTCCCCACTGTATATACACACACACACACACATATATATATACATACATACATACACACACAAGAAAATATAGAAAACAATATGATCCGAATTCAAAGACAAAATGAAAAGTGCATGGATCTTGTTCTTCCTCTTCCAAATATATATATTTTTTTTTTTACAAAATTGTTGCAAATAACACAAAATAAAACATAAGATAAAAGTAAATCAGGGGGAAGAAAGAAAATAAATTCAAGTGAAATGCATAATCAAAATGAGTTACAGAAGTTTCTTTCCTCATTGTGCCCCAGGTGACGCTGGGAGATACCTTCATCGGCATCGGGAGGAAGACTCCGGACTGTCAGGGAAACACCAAGTACTTCCGCTGCAAGTTCTGTAACTTCACCTACATGGGCAGCTCCTCAGTCGAGCTGGAGAAACACTTCCTTTCTGCCCACCCCAACAAGATGAAGTCCCACCTCCCGCCGCTGCCGAACGACGACAAGCCCTCGGAAAGGAAGGGGAACTGTGTGACACGGGGCGGTAGCGTGGAGGCGGCGGAACCGGGAAAGTGGGCTGACCGGGTGGCGGTCCGTGCGGAGGACGACTCGGTGGCTGGTTACTCCGTCCCCATTCACGCCACAGACTCGCCTGGCTGGACGGGGTCCGACGGCGGGGCCACAGCGGTGGCCTATTACTGGTGTAAGTACTGCAGCTTCAGCTGTGAGTCGCCCAGCTCACAACGCCTCCTGGAGCACTATGAAAAGAGGCACAACCAGCCTGGAGGAGGAGGAGGAGGAGGAGGGGGGACCAGGGAGGGCAGCCCAGCCGAGAGGGAGCGAGGGAGTAGCAAAGCCAGGGACGGAGAGAGAGACCCCGAACGAGGACTGACCCCCCACAGCCGGAGGAAAGACAAGACAGGAATGAGTGGCTCGATGGGCGCAACGGACCCGGAGACGGTGGTGACCAGCTACAACTGCCAGTTCTGCGACTTCCGCTACTCCATGAACCACGGGCCTGAGGTGATCGTGGTGGCACCGCTGCTCCGCCACTACCAGCAGGCCCACAGCATCCACAAGTGCACCATCAAGCACTGTCCATTCTGCCCACGCGGCCTCTGCAGCCCCGAGAAGCACCTGGGGGAAATCTCCTACCCGTTTGCTTGCAGAAAGAACGCATGCTCCCACTGCGCCCTCCTCCAGCTGTCCCCCCAGGGCAGCCCCCCATCTCCCAGGCCCAGCGTCACACACTTGTGTGACCAGTGTCCCTACGCCACCAGCGACATCGACCTGCTTCTGCTGCACTACGACAGCGCCCATGCCACCCACGGCGTGCTTGAGGTCAAGCCCGAGCAGGAGGGAGCCGAAATGGGTAGGAACTCGGCGCCCAAGGGCCCTCACGGGGAGCAGTCATGTACCAAGTGCCATTTCATCACAGATGTGGAGGAGGAAATCTTCCGTCACTACAGGTGAGTAGTGGGGAGTTGAGTTGTAGTTTAAAAAATGTCTTACAATAGAGTGTTATTAGAAAGACAAAATATAATACATGTGCAGAATACTTAGAATTCTTTGGAACTCCTTAGAACTCCATGGAATTCCTTGGAACTCATTAGAACTATTTGGAACTCATTAGAACTCATTAGAACTCACTAGAACTCACTAGAACTCACTAGAACTCACTAGAACTCACTAGAACTCACTAGAACTCATGAGAACTCATTAGAGCAACTTGCAACAACTTGCAAAAACTTGCAACAACTTGCAACTCCATGGAACTCCATGGAACTCCATGGAACTATTTGTAACTCATTAGAACTCCTTGGAAGTCATTAGAACTCCTTGGAAGTCCTTGGAACTATTTGGAACTCAGAACTCATTGGAAGTCCTTGAGACGTCCCCTTTTACTCAACGCTCTCTTGTTGCTCACATGTTGTAGTTAGTAGTCTTCTTATCTTCTTAACCACAGATCATACAGCAAACGCGCCATTTTCACATATGCAGACACTGGTATGGTGCTGGATATAATGAATACGAGGTTGAAAAGTGGAGGAATTGACTTTTTAAGGGTTGGTTCAGCTTCCTATTGAAAACCTGATAATCATTGGTAATAATGTTAGTTTAGTATGGTATCATGCATCATGTGGCTCAGTGCTAGAATCCTGCTAGTGTAAGCATTGTTGACATTGTTCTTACTTCAATTTAGGGTTCTGAAATTCTGTTTTTGTGACGGTGAATAAGTAAATCCAGCTTTGCTCATAATGAACACAGACTTGCGCAATCACACACAGTACATATAGTTAATCAACTTTAGGGAATCAATAGTGAAATGTTAAAAGTCAGGTAATTAATAACCCCTTTGTGGGTTTAGATTTAGTCTTGCCTTTGGCAGGTGTGTTTGTGTGCGTTTGTGTGTGTGTATGTATGTGTCTATGCATGTGTGCATGCCTGCCTGTGTGCGAGTGTGTGTTTGTGGGGAGGGGGAGAGGGAGAGGGATAATTGTCACTGAAGATAACTGCCACTGAAATCAAGAATTGCACTCTATTGCACTCTGTAATACCTCCACATAAGATATCAATTACAAAGCATTTTTCTGTTTCAGCTCAGCAAGCGGCCTGTTTAGATTCGGCTGTTTTGGAATGTATTGATAGAATTGAGTATTGTGCAGTAGCTTGATACATATGTCCACTTGAAGTCTTTACAGATGCAGCGCCAGAGCGCTGAGAAATCAATAGGTGGGAATAAATACAACAAACCGTGTCTGCTCGGGATATATTAGATGATTCTACACTGAGTCAGGGGAAACATATTTATACTGAGTTAGCCAGCAGGTCAGGGGAAACTTATTTATACCGAGTTAGCCAGCGGGTCAGGGGAAACATATTTATACTGAGTTAGCCAGCAGGTCAGGGGAAACATATTTATACTGAGTTAGCCAGCAGGTCAGGGGAAACATATTTATACTGAGTTAGCCAGCAGGTCAGGGGAAACATATTTATACTGAGTTAGCCAGCAGGTTAGGGGAAAATTATTTATACTGAGTTAGCCAGCAGGTCAGGGGAAACATATTTATACTGAGTTAGCCAGCAGGTCAGGGGAAACATATTTATACTGAGTTAGCCAGCAGGTCAGGGGAAACGTATTTATACTGAGTTAGCCAGCAGGTCAGGGGAAAATTATTTATACTGAGTTAGCCAGCAGGTCAGGGGAAACGTATTTATACTGAGTTAGCCAGCAGGTCAGGGGAAAATTATTTATACTGAGTTAGCCAGCAGGTCAGGGGAAAATTATTTATACTGAGTTAGCCAGCAGGTCAGGGGAAAAAAATGTATGTCCCGGGTCCTCTGTAGCTCAGCTGGTAGAGCACGGCGCTTGTAACGCCAGGGTAGTGGGTTCGATCCCCGGGACCACCCATACACAAAAATGTATGCACGCATGACTGTAAGTCGCTTTGGATAAAAGCGTCTGCTAAATGGCATATTATTATTATTATTATACTGAGTTAGCCAGCAGGTCAGGGGAAACAAATGTATACTGAGTTAGCCAGCAGGTCAGGGGAAACACATTTATACTGAGTTAGCCAGCAGGTCAGGAGAAACGTATTTCTACTGAGTTAGCCAGCGGGTCAGGGGAAATGTATTTATACTGAGTTAGCCAGCAGGTCAGGGGAAACATATTTATACTGAGTTAGCCAGCAGGTCAGGGGAAACAAATGTATACTGAGTTAGCCAGCAGGTCAGGGGAAACATATTTATACTGAGTTAGCCAGCGGGTCACGGGGAAAGCATATTTATACTGAGTTAGCCAGCAGGTCACGGGGAAACATATTTATACTGAGTTAGCCAGCAGGTCAGGGGAAACATATTTATACTGAGTTAGCCAGCAGGTCAGGGGAAACAAATGTATACTGAGTTAGCCAGCAGGTCAGGGGAAACATATTTATACTGAGTTAGCCAGCAGGTCACGGGAAGCATATTTATACTGAGTTAGCCAGCAGGTCAGGGGAAACATATTTATACTGAGTTAGCCAGCAGGTCAGGGGAAACAAATGTATACTGAGTTAGCCAGCAGGTCAGGGGAAACATATCTTATACTGAGTTAGCCAGCAGGTCACGGGAAAGCATATTTATACTGAGTTAGCCAGCAGGTCAGGGAAACATATTTATACTGAGTTAGCCAGCAGGTCAGGGGAAACAAATGTATACTGAGTTAGCCAGCAGGTCAGGGGAAACACATTTATACTGAGTT
The DNA here is from genome assembly GCF_020615455.1 of Coregonus clupeaformis. Lineage (NCBI taxonomy): Eukaryota > Metazoa > Chordata > Actinopteri > Salmoniformes > Salmonidae > Coregonus > Coregonus clupeaformis. The sequence continues at coordinate 57,589,703 of NC_059208.1, read as the reverse complement.
AGCCAGCAGGTCAGGGGAAACGCATTTATACTGAGTTAGCCAGCAGGTCAGGGGAAGCATATTTATACTGAGTTAACCAGCAGGTCAGGGGAAACATATTTATACTGAGTTAGCCAGCAGGTCAGGGGAAACATATTTATACTGAGTTAGCCAGCAGGTCAGGGGAAGCATATTTATACTGAGTTAGCCAGCAGGTCAGGGGGAACATATTTATACTGAGTTAGCCAGCAGGTCAGGGGAAACATATTTATACTGAGTTAGCCAGCAGGTCAGGGGAAACAAATGTATACTGAGTTAGCCAGCAGGTCAGAGGAAACACATTTATACTAAGTTAGCTAGCAGGTCAGGGGAAACGCATTTATACTTAGTTAGCCAGCAGGTCAGGGGAAACGTGTATATATACTGAGTTAGCCAGCAGGTCAGGGGAAACGAATGTATACTGAGTTAGCCAGCAGGTCAGGGGAAACACATTTATACTGAGTTAGCTAGCAGGTCAGGGGAAACGCATTTATACTTAGTTAGCTAGCAGGTCAGGGGAAACGTGTATATATACTGAGTTAGCCAGCATGTCAGGAGAAACATATTTATACTGAGTTATGCAGCAGGTCAGGGGAAGCATATTTATACTGAGTTAGCCAGCGAAACATATTCATACTGCGTTAGCCAGCAGGTCAGGGAAAACATATTCATACTGCGTTAGCCAGCAGGTCAGGGAAAACATATTCATACTGCGTTAGCCAGCAGGTCAGGGAAAACATATTTATACTGAGTTAGCCAGCAGGTCAGGGGAAACATATTTATACTGAGTTAGCCAGCAGGTCAGGGGAAACATATTTATACTGAGTTAGCCAGCAGGTCAGGGGAGGGGAAACATATTTAATAAAGCCTGCCCTTTTCTTCTGTTAATAAGTTTGACGTTTTTTGACTGAGTGGCTTGCGAAAGTATTCACCCCCCTTGGCATTTTTCCTAATTTTGTTGCCTTACAACCTGGAATTAAAATTCTCCACAACTTTGTCCCTGACCTGTTTGGAGAGCTCCTTGGTCTTCATGGTGCCGCTTGCTTGGTGGTGCCCTTCGTTTAGTGGTGTTGCAGACTCTGGGGCCTTTCAGAACATGTGTATATATACTGAGATCATGTGACAGATCATGTGACACTTAGATTGCACACAGGTGGACTTTATTTAACTAATTATGTGACTTCTGAAGGTAATTGGTTGCACCAGATCTTATTTAGGGGCTTCATAGCAAACGGGGTGAATACATATGCACGCACCACCTTTCCGTTATTTTTTTTTTTCAATTGTTTGAGACTATTTTGTCCATTACATTACATCCAAATAAAAATCAATTTAAAGTACAGGTTGTAATGCCACAAAATAGGAAAAACGCCAAGGGGGATGAATACATTTGCAAGGCACTGTATCACTTGTTGAAGACTGAATTTCTGCAATGCTTTTAAAATGTTCACCTCTCTAGGCAAAGTCTTAAACGTTGACACAAAGCAGCTAAATGGCCACCCTTAGTGAAAGAAACAGGGTCTTGGCATCCTTACCCTGTATAGCTCAGGAATGGAGGACTTCCACAGCATCCTTACCCTGTATAGCTCAGGTATGGAGGACTTCCACAGCATCCTTACCCTGTATAGCTCAGGTATGGAGGACTTCCACAGCATCCTTACCCTGTATAGCTCAGGTATGGAGGACTTCCACAGCATCCTTACCCTGTATAGCTCAGGAATAGAGGACTTCCACAGCATCCTTACCCTGTATAGCTCAGGAATGGAGGACTTCCACAGCATCCTTGCCCTGTATAGCTCAGGAATGGAGGACTTCCACAGCATCCTTACCCTGTATAGCTCAGGTATGGAGGACTTCCACAGCATCCTTACCCTGTGTAGCTCAGGAATGGAGGACTTCCACAGCATCCTTACCCTGTATAGCTCAGGAATGGAGGACTTCCACAGCATCCTTACCCTGTATAGCTCAGGTATGGAGGACTTCCACAGCATCCTTACCCTGTGTAGCTCAGGAATGGAGGACTTCCACAGCATCCTTACCCTGTATAGCTCAGGAATGGAGGACTTCCACAGCATCCTTACCCTGTATAGCTCAGGTATGGAGGACTTCCACAGCATCCTTACCCTGTATAGCTCAGGAATGGAGGACTTCCACAGCATCCTTACCCTGTATAGCTCAGGAATGGAGGACTTCCATGGCATCCTTACCCTGTATAGCTCAGGTATGGAGGACTTCCACAGCATCCTTACCCTGTATAGCTCAGGAATGGAGGACTTCCACAGCATCCTTACCCTGTATAGCTCAGGAATGGAGGACTTCCACAGCATCATTACCCTGTATAGCTCACGTATGGAGGACTTCCACAACATCCTTACCCTGTATAGCTCAGGTATGGAGGACTTCCACAGCATCCTTACCCTGTATAGCTCAGGAATGGAGGACTTCCACAGCATCCTTACCCTGTATAGCTCAGGAATGGAGGACTTCCACAGCATCCTTACCCTGTATAGCTCAGGAATGGAGGACTTCCACAGCATCCTTACCCTGTATAGCTCGGGAATGGAGGACTTCCACAGCATCCTTACCCTGTATAGCTCGGGAATGGAGGACTTCCACAGCATCCTTACCCTGTATAGCTCAGGAATGGAGGACTTCCACAGCATCCTTACCCTGTATAGCTCAGGAATGGAGGACTTCCACAGCATCCTTACCCTGTATAGCTCAGGTATGGAGGACTTCCACAGCATCCTTACCCTGTATAGCTCAGGTATGGAGGACTTCCACAGCATCCTTACCCTGTATAGCTCAGGAATGGAGGACTTCCACAGCATCCTTACCCTGTATAGCTCAGGTATAGAGGACTTCCACAGCATCCTTACCCTGTATAGCTCAGGAATGGAGGACTTCCACAGCATCCTTGCCCTGTATAGCTCAGGAATGGAGGACTTCCACAGCATCCTTACCCTGTATAGCTCAGGTATGGAGGACTTCCACAGCATCCTTACCCTGTATAGCTCAGGTATGGAGGACTTCCACAGCATCCTTACCCTGTATAGCTCAGGAATGGAGGACTTCCACAGCATCCTTACCCTGTATAGCTCAGGAATGGAGGACTTCCACAGCATCCTTACCCTGTATAGCTCAGGTATGGAGGACCTCCACAGCATCCTTACCCTGTATAGCTCAGGTATGGAGGACTTCCACAGCATCCTTACCCTGTATAGCTCAGGTATGGAGGACTTCCACAGTACCATGTTTTACCCCAGCCTCTCCAGCTCAGTCCCCCCTGTCCCATGTTTTACCCCCAGCCTCTCCAGCTCAGTCCCCCTGTCCCATGTTTTACCCCCAGCCTCTCCAGCTCAGGTCTCACCTGTCCCGTGTTTTACCCCAGCCTCTCCAGCTCAGTCCCCCCTGTCCCATGTTTTACCCCCAGCCTCTCCAGCTCAGTCCCCCCGGTCCCATGTTTTACCCCAGCCTCTCCAGCTCAGTCCCACCTGTCCCAGACCATCACTCCCTTGTTTGCTTCTATCTGTACAGTGTACAGGGGGAGGAAAACCCTTCCAGCTCCCTCCTTCTCCCCCTCCTCCCCCTCCTCCTACTCCTCAGGGAGAAGGGCACCGGCAGCCAAGTTACAAGTCGTGCTGGGCTAGAGTTTCCATTTCCTCTGTGATGTCAGTGGGATCTGTCTGTCACACTGGTGTGATTCAGTCCAGTTCACCTCACAGCTCCGCATCTGCCGACCAGCCCCCGTAAAATTCCCAGTATTGAGTACATTCACTGGTGCATAGCTGGGGGAGTTTCATTTCATAGCGCACAAATTACATCCACTCAATACTTTTACTGAGAGAGACATTGTGTTTTTAACCCCAAAAACAAAATCAATAAAAGCATGTGAATGTATTTTAGGGAAAGTGCAGATTTTTAGATACTCCAATGAGAGAGAGAGAGAGAGAGAGAGAGAGAGAGAGAGAGAGAGAGAGAGAGAGAGAGAGAGAGAGAGAGAGAGAGAGAGAGAGAGAGAGAGAGAGAGAGAGAGAGAGAGAGAGAGAGAGAGAGAGAGAGAGAGAGAGAGAGAGAGAGAGAGAGAGAGAGAGAGAGAGAGAGAGAGAGAGAGAGAGAGAGAGAGAGAGAGAGAGAGAGAGAGGAGATAGCGAGAGAGGAGATAGCGAGAGAGGAGATAGCGAGAGAGGAGATAGCGGAAGAGAAAAAGATACTTGCCAAGATGGCCTCTTTCTCTGTTCTTATTCATCCACTAGTGTATGACTGCAGCTAATCTTGTACAGACAGATACATCTGGACTTGCACAAAAATATGACTGCGCGTGTGCGTGCGGACCTATCTGTGTGGTGGGGGGGATTCCCTCAAGTGCAATTCCCTCAAATATCATACTCTGCTTAATCAATTTATAGATATCATTCTTATTCTCATGGCAAAAAACAATGTGTCAAAGGTTAAATACATTTCTAAGCAACAAAGGGGACAAGACACAAAAATAATTTAAATAACTGTTAGACATAGTTAGTTTTCTAAATTGGAAGAAAATGATGTTACCTTGATAACTGTTCCTTAATTGAATTAAATCTATTAAATTACTTTGCCTTTTCATCACTCTAATAAACAGTATTCAACAGTTTTGTGTAATAATAATTGCTAATAGTATGAAAAATGTATGCACTCACTAAATGTAAGTCGCTCTGGATAAGAGCTTCTGTAAATGACAAAACATTTTTAAAAATGTAATACTTTAAAATTATGGCGGTAATTGAGTGATACATGTTTAAACACACACCTTAATTAAACCATCTCATTATTCCTAGGTGTGCAACTTGTTACAGTTAGAGGGACTGGTAAGAGATCATGAATACATCATGAATATAAACAAAACTATCTTTCCCCGAGTATACATTTACATATATACAGTGTACAGTATATAGACTGTAAAAGTCTGCACTTTAGCTGATAATGTGCAGCTTATTTTAAACTTAAAATAATACTTTGTTGAACAGAATTTAACTTAAAAAAATAAAAAATAATTTGACTTTTTTATATATCAGTGATAAGTCTGACCCTAAACCCAGAGTGCAGGGCCCAGGGGGGTCTCAGACCACCTGAATGAGACATGATTCCCCCTAAATGCAACAAAGTCAAACTTTGGGGGGTTCTCTAAAGAATGCTAATTTAACCATTCTTCTATTTGTTTAAAATGCTGTTGGTACCGATACAGTGGTAAATATTAAAATAAAAGCTTATTCCTAATTAAACAAATATCTGGCAAATGATAGTCTGCTGTGATAACGTGTTACAGCCAGGGAACGTCTAAAGAAGAACCCGTCACTCTGCGACGCCACCAATCCTCACACTACGTCCCTGGGTCAGCCAATGATCAACTGTCGGTTTTCGGTCGACATAAATATTTGTGTTTGCTGTCAGTGAGGTCGGGAAGAGGAGAGGATATCGATTTATGTTGAATGCAGACCTTCCTTTGTGTGTGTGAGATGTTGCTGCATTCAGCAGTGAGGGAGTGAATAACAGAAAGAAAGAAAGAAAGAAAGAAAGAAAGAAAGAAAGAAAGAGAGAGAGAGAGAGAGAGAGAGAGAGAGAGAGAAAGAGAGAGAGGAGAGAGGAGAGAGAGAGAGAGAGAGAGAGAGTTACAACACTGTATATATAAATAATATGACATTTGAAATGTCTTTATTCTTTTGAAACTTCTGAGTGTAATGTTTACTGTTAATATTTATTATTTATTTCATTTTACTATCTACTTCACTTGCTTTGGCAATGTTAACACACGTTTCCCATGCCAATAAGCCCTTAAATTGAGAGAGAGAGAGAGAGAGAGAGAGAGAGAGAGAGAGAGAGAGAGAGAGAGAGAGAGAGAGAGAGAGAGAGAGAGAGAGAAGGAGAGAGGGAGAAGGAGAAAGAAAGGGAGAGAGGAGAGAGAGAGAGAGAGAGAGAGAGAGAGAGAGTTACAACACTGTATATATAAATAATATGACATTTGAAATGTCTTTATTCTTTTGAAACTTCTGAGTGTAATGTTTACTGTTAATATTTATTATTTATTTCATTTTACTATCTACTTCACTTGCTTTGGCAATGTTAACACACGTTTCCCATGCCAATAAAGCCCTTAAATTGAGAGAGAGAGAGAGAGAGAGAGAGAGAGAGAGAGAGAGAGAGAGAGAGAGAGAGAGAGAAAAGAGAGAGAGAGAGAGAGAGAGAGAGAGAGAGAGAGAGAGAGAGCTGTTTGTATGCTCATTTTAAAGGGTCATAAAATGTGATTGTGTCTGTTTCTGGAAGGACTGGCCGTGGAGGAGGCTCTGTCTTTATCACTCACCATAACTCCCCTCTAATAAAAACGGAAAACAACCACTGTGTCTCAGGTTGCACACTTGTCCGTTTGTTTAGTTTTCTGGGCTAGGAGGAAAACAGTTGTTTTATGTTGAAGAAAACTGCTCTGTGCTAGCCCAAAGGATAGATGCTTTGGCTGAGATGTAAACAGTTCAGAGAAGCCTGCAGAGACTACACAAACAAACACACACACACACACATACACACACACCATGGTTTACGTTAGGAAAATGTGGCGCTGGACATTTGACTGGCAGCATTTAAATTCACCGGACATTTGAGAAATGTACCGGACCCACAGTGCTCAGAATGACAGAAATCACATTTAGATTACGGTAATTCCTATTAACAGAACATGCAAGTCGAGGTTGCAAAGATCCTAGCACATTAGAGGTCCTTCTTTCCAAATTCTGATGCGTACTTTGAAGATGCTAGAACAGTGGTTCCAGCACTTTTTTCAGTTACTGTACCACCAACTGAGTTTTTCTCAGCCCGGAGTACCCCTTACAGTAAGTACCCACTCATGTGCATTTTATAATAATAATAATAATAATAATATGGCACTTAGCAGACATTTTTATCCAAAGTGACTTACAGTCATGCGTGCATAAATTTTTGTGTATGGGTGGTCCCGGGGATCGAACCCACTACCCTGGCATTACAAGCGCCGTGCTCTACCAGCTGAGCTACAGAGGACCACAGTAGGCCTATGGTGAGCTACAGTAGGCCTATGGTCTCATGAGTTTTCTCAAGTACCCCCTGTGGATAGACTAAGTAACCCCCCAGTACCCCTGGTTGGGAACCACTGTGTTAGAATAACTGTCCACATTTACTTAAAAAAAATTTATAAAAACTTTTCCTCAGCCAAGAAGACAAGTATTGAACAGCAACATCACTAGCCTATGTCAATCTACTATCTCCCATAGTAGAAAAGTTGACCTATTCTATTGGTCAGCTTGTCGAAAAAGAAATGGCCTATTCCAAAACAAACTCTGGGACAGTAGTGGGACGATAGATCCTAATTTCATCCAACCAATAGGCCTCGGCTACATTAAAGAAATGTTAAAAAGCAACGAGTCTGATGCAACAGATCAGAACGTTTAGCTTCAAATGTTGATCAACTATTATTTATTCACATTATATAATCACAGCAATGCATACAAGGCAGTAGGCTACGCGCGAATGTTCGTTCCATAATGCAATTAGTGGGAAAACACAGTTGTCAAAAGGGCACTGCACATCAAATCAAATCAAATCTAATATTATTTGTCACATACATGTGTTTAGCAGATGTTATTGCGGGTGTAGCGAAATGCTTGTGCTTCTAGCTCCGACAGTCATTAAAACTCGTTTTTCAACCACTCCACAAATTTCTTGTTAACAAACTATAGTTTTGGCAAGTCGGTTAGGACATCTACTTTGTGCATGACACGAGTAATTTTTCCAACAATTGTTTACAGACAGATTATTTCACTTGTAATTCACTGTATCACAATTCCAGTGGGTCAGAAGTTTACATACACTAAGTTGACTGTGCCTTTAAACAGCTTGGAAAATTCCAGAAAATGATGTCATGGCTTTAGAAGCTTCTGATAGGCTAATTGACATCATTTGAGTCAATTGGAGGTGTACCTGTGGATGTATTTCAAGGCCTACCTTCAAACTCAGTGCCACTTTGCTTGACATCATGGGAAAATCAAAGAAATCAGCCAAGACCTCAGAAAAAACTCCTTGGGGAGCAATTTCCAAACGCCTGAAGGTACCACGTTCATCTGTACAAACAATAGTACGCAAGTATAAACACCATGGGACCACACAGCCGTCATACCGCTCAGGAAGGAGACGTGTTCTGTCTCCTAGAGATGAACGTACTTTGGTGTGAAAAGTGCAAATCATTCCCAAAACAACAGCAAAGGACCTTGTGAAGATGCTGGAGGAAACAGGTACAAAAGTATCTATAAAACAAGTCCTATATCGACATAACCTGAAATGCCGCTCAGCAAGGAAGAAGCCACTGATCCAAAACCGCCATAAAAAAGACAGACTACGGTTTGCAACTGCACATGGGGACAAAGATCATACTCTTTGGAGAAATGTCCTCTGGTCTGATGAAACAGAAATAGAACTGTTGGGCCATAATGACCATTGTTATGTTTGGAGGAAAAAGGGGGTTCCTGCAAGCCAAAGAACACCATCCCAACCGTGAAGCACGGGGGTGGCAGCATCATGCTGTGGGGGTGCTTTGCTGCAGGAGGGACTGGTGCACTTCACAAAATAGATGGCATCATGAGGAAGGAAAATTATGTGGATATATTGCAGCAACATCTCAAGACATCAGTCAGGAAATTGAAGCTTGGTCGCAAATGGGTCTTCCAAATGAACAATGACCCTAAGCACACTTCAAAGGTTGTGGCAAAATGGCTAAAGGACAACAAAGTCAAGGTATTGGAGTGGCCATCCCAAAGCCCTGACCTCAATCCTATAGAAAATTTGTGGGCAGAACTGAAAAAACGTGTGCGAGCAAGGAGACCTACAAACCTGACTCAGTTACACAAGCTCAGACAGGAGGAATGGGCCAAAATTCACCCAACTTATTGTGGGAAGCTTGTGGAAGGCTACCCGAAACGTTTGACCCAAGTTAAACAATTTAAAGGCAATGCTTCCAAATACAAATTGAGTGTATGTAAACTCTGACCCACTGGGAATGTGATGAAATAAATAAAAGCTGAAATAAATCATTCTCTCTACTATTATTCTGACATTTCACATTCTTAAATTAAAATTGTGATCCTAACTGACCTAAAACAGGGAATTTTTCTAGGATTAAATGTCAGGAACTGTGAAAAACTGAGTTTAAATGTATTTGGCTAAGGTGTATGTAAACTTCCGACTTCAACTGTATACCCAATACACACAAATCTAAGTAAGGAATGGAATTTAAGAATATATACATATATGGACAAGCAATGACAGAGCGGCATGGACTAAGATACAGTAGAATATTATAGAATACATTATATACATATGAGATGAGTAATTCAAGATATGTTAAACATGATTAATGTGACTAGTGTTCCATTTCTTAAAGTGGCCAGTGATTTCAATAGGCAGCAGCAGCCTCTAATGTGCTAGTGATGGCTATTTAACAGTCTGATGGCCTTGAGATAGAAGCTGTTTTTCATTCTCTCTGTCCCAGCTTTGATGCACCTGTACTGACCTCGCCTTCTGGATGATAGTGGGGTGAACAGGCAGTGGCTTGGGTGGTTGATGTCCTTGATGATCTTTTTGGCCTTCCTGTGACATCGGGTGCTGTAGGTGTCCTGGAGGGCGGGTAGTTTGCCCCCGGTAATGCGTTCGGCAGACCGCACCACTCTCTGGAGAGCCCTGCGGTTGTAGGCGGTGCAGTTTCCGTACCAGGCGGTGATACAGCCCGACAGGATGCTCTCAATTGTGCATCTGTAAAAGTTTGTGAGGGTTTTAGGTGCCAAGACACATTTCTTCAGACTCCTGAGGTTGAAGAGGCCCTGTTGCGCCTTCTTCACCACACTGTCTGCGTGGGTGGACCATTTCAGTTTGTCAGTGATGTGTACGCCAAGGAACTTGAAGCTTTCCACCTTCTCCACTGCGGTCCCGTCGATGTGGATAGAGGGGTGCACCCTCTGCTGTTTCCTGAAGTCCACGATCATATCCTTTGTTTTGTTGACGTTGAGTGAGAGGTTATTTTCCTGGCACCACACTCCCAGAGCCCTCACCTCCTCCCTGTAGGCGGTCTCATCATTGTTGGTAATCAAGCCTACTACTGTTGTGTCGTCTGCAAACTTGATGATTGAGTTGGCGAGTGGTTTCATGTGACAGACATGAAAATATCTGTTAGAAACTAATACGCAACAACTAGCATTGGTTGCTAATATGACTAGGATTGTGCCTTTTAGCAACTGGACAATGAAAGTTGATAAAAAATAATTGCCTCCACGGATATGCTCTGATTTTGGCTAGGCTACTTTGAAGCAAGGTAAGACATGCCTCACAATATGTAGTAAAATGTTCAGGTTTCAAATAATTAAGTATATGTTTTCAAAATGCATACTGCCTCCAGCTCATTGCAAAGTGGTGTGTGACTCGCTGACGTCGCCTGCCTTCCGTTGCCCTGGATACTGTTTGAGATGATGTAGCTGCAGTTCTCACGATGTCTGACAGATTTTCTGCCCAAAGGTTCTGTATCTGTATGCTTTACACGTGTGATAAATAAGGTACATAACGAATATACTGTACACACACGCCGATTTAATTCCACTCAATTATGCAAATGAACGTATATACTGATAAGCATGACTAGTCAAAATGTAGTTCCATCTAACTGTAAGTCGCTATGGATAAATGACTAAAATGTAAATGTAAAAATGTGCAGAGCTGTGTAGTAGTGGTAACACTCCCCGGGATAAGTCACCCGATTTCAATGAATTCATTACTGTCTAAATAAAGTGCTTCGAGATTCTTTATGTAATGAATAGCGCTATAAAAGTTTAATAAATAATAATAATAATAATTATTATTATTATTATTATTAAATAAAGCGAGAAACCCTGAGTATATATAAAACAGAATATTACCTACAGTGTTGACCAAGCCAGTATTCATTTCCTGATGATGTTGTCTCCCACTCTTTCCCCCTGCCTGTCCATGCTTTCTCATTGTTAAGACTGTCCCTCCTTTATTAACCCTTCCATTGTCTGCTCCCTGTAGGAGAGTTCACGGCTGCTGCCGGTGCCGCCACTGCAGCTTCACGGCCTCAGACACCTTGTCACTGCTGGATCACTTCAACACGGCCCACTGCCAAGAGACCTCTGCCTCCTCCTCTCATCTCTCCGCTTCCTCCGTCACCACCAACGGCTGCTCCGCCACCACCCCCTCCACCCTCAGCATCAAGGAGGAGAGCAAGGGCGACCTCAAGCTCTACAATCTGGTTCCCCCGGAGGGCCGTGCCGCCGAGGCAGGGCCCGGGGCCGAGGGGGTGAAGAGCGAGGCCCTGGACGAGAAGGAGGCCCAGGGGTCCAAGGGCTGGATGGAGGCCAGAGAGGCCCAGGTCCAAGCCCACGCAGCAGGCCTGGTGTGGGTGCCTAAGGAGCGGGCCGGGGACGTCTTGATGGGTAGTCCGGCCCAGTTCCCCCAGGGCGGCCTGAGTCTACTCAACGCCGTGGCTGCCTCCCAGGAGCACCACCAGAAGCAGAAGGGGGGGTCGGCGGTGCTCAGGGACTCCCCAGGCCTGGTGTTCAGTCTGGGGGGGGTCGACACCAAGGCCTTCCTTCCAGGACAGACTCCCGGTGGGGCTGACAAGTCTGGGCATCTGGCGCAGCAGTACTCCTCACCCACCGAAGGCAAGGCCAAGGAGGAGTCCCAGTCACTCCTACGGGTAAGACAACTCTCCACTCTCTCCCCTTCCTCACCCTCGCTCCTGTCTTGTTTCTTCAATCCACTACCCATTTGTATTCATGAAAAAACAGCCTGTTTTGGACTACATTGTCCTGTGTTTTAATGGCCTACATTCTGCTTCTGTGCTCTGCTGGAGGTCACTGCAGTGCAGAGAGAGAGGACCAATGGTGGAACTCAGAGTTGTGCCACACCAGAGATCCTCTATTATGTTCCCATCCCTCACATACCTCACATCCTTAGTGTCTCGCTCTAGTCTCCCACCATGTTTATCACACACACACACACACACACACACACACACACACAGCACAGCACAGCTCAGCAATTTTGTATTGAATGTCTCGCAGGTTCATTTGGCTTTGGAGTTAATGTTCTTCTTGCTGTCCATCTGTTCTGGTGATGCCAACGGGTCTTTAGCCCTCATGGACAGCCCACTTTGTGGATCTGACATCGGCGTTTGACTCCCAGGCTGTCAATCAGTGGATAGTTAACAAGACAGCGGCCATCTTGAAGGACTCCTCCTTCTTCACAATGACTTGGAGACTTGACAGCAGAGAAAACTTTGAGTCATCATCCTTCACCTCACACACTGTGAGAGAGGAGATCACAGAGATTAGCAGCAGTATCTGGCGTATGTGTTTGCGTGCTTGTGTGTGTTAGCGTGCGTGTGTCTGTCTGTGTGTGCGTGTTCTGTGTTTATACTGTACACACCTCCTGGAGATTTACTGCTAACTCAGAGGCTTCAGAATCGGGATACTTGCCACAAAATGCCAACTGGCCCCATTCAGTCATGCTTAGTGAGTTTTTAAATATCTACAAAACAGTGTTTAAAGTCAGAGATAAGACTGGCGGTGCAGGCTATTTTGGGGGGCTTGTCTGTAGTTCTAAAGGTGTGGAGAGAACAGACTGCCTTAGAATTCACCATTAGCAGAAGACAAGTGCCTCAAAAAGGGACCTTTTATGAAATTTCATGTGACGCCTTCACAACAACAGCCATCTGACATTGAGCTAGAATTGGGTTCCATTTGAAATATCTTCTCCCCAAGGTCAGGCAATTGTATATATTTCAGTGTGGATCCAACGGCTTCACGACATGTTCTTATGTCTTCTCAAAGTGTGCTAGCCACAGTATGTGAGCGGAGCTGGAGCGGAGCGAGGAGCGGAGCGTGTCCAATTTGACTGGAGCGCGGAGAGAGATTCCCAAAGGCTGGAGCTTCGGCCTTCTCGCCCCGCTCCAATTTTCCTCCAGTAGCGCTCACTTCACGAGCTCAGGGCTTGCCCGGCCCAGCATGCATTTGTAGTCTACTTGTGTGTTGCTATAGCCCCTTGCTTTAGCTACTGTCATGGAGTTCGCTAAATATTTTCATAAAGAAACTGATAAAAACACACAGGTGCTAAATCAAGGTGACTTACAAAGATGAGGACCAAGAGCAAGAGAGGGAGTGTGGTGATGTAGTGTCCACAACTAAAGAATCACTGTGGAATCTGAAAAGACACGTATCCTGAAAGCATGATGGGGTACTTATTACTACGTGCACATGCTAAAAGAAAGGAACGAGGTGGGTAGATAATTAAGTGTGTCATTGTAGCAAAGTATTTATACACTAAAAATCAGATCTCTTAAAAGAGGCCATCATTGATTTTGGCCCAATAGGCCTGGCATATTCCCACGTTCAAGGAGCTTTCCGTTTTGATTGAGTTATTTTGTCTTAAAACCTTTAGGCCTACCTATAGAAAAATGAAAAAAACAACTCTGCATCTCTGCCCAGCCTGGCGAGAGTGGCCTAAAGGGTGTTTAGCGTCCCCAGTGGCTCTGCAAGCGCGGAGAATCTCCGCTGCTGGCCTGACTCAAGGCGCGGTCGCATGAGCCTGAAGCCAGAGACTGGACAAACTCGTGTTTCTAAAAATGAATTCAAAGGCACTAATAAGTCATTTTTCATTTAATTTGTTTTTAATTCTAAGTAATTCACAGCCTATATGCACAATTTATAGACTATAATGATTGAATACAACAAAATGTTGTTTAAATGCTGAGTGCTTTGTGTCTATAGCCTGAAAATAATTGAAATAATAATTTAGCCTCCCTGTCTGGCTCCTGGCCTATTCAGAGTGTTTATATGCTGTTTAATATGACATGTAGCCTATTTGAAATTATGTGAGCTTCTTACGTTCACCTTTTCATGTTTATTCAACTACTTTTCATTCAAATCCATATGGTTTTGTTTCAATGCTTCAAAACCAAATGGTTGGTTCAGGTAGTCACAAAAATAGATGGGTTTTGGTTAAATTGCGATTTTAATGAGAGGAGCAAATTTGTAGAGGCAGTTTATTTTCCTGTGAGCGCGGAGCAGTTTTTAGCGGAGCGGTTGAAAAGGACGTGGAGCGCCGGAGCACCGCTCCGTGAGCGATGAGCGGGATTTCCGACCACTCAACTCCGCTCTGGTGCTAGCGTTTACTTTGAGCTGGACTGGACAGAGGGAGGATGTGGCGGCAGGTTATCCCACGAAGCTCTGACATCATCTGCTCCCATCTGCTGTGCTTCACCCACGTTTTAATCAACCTCAATGACACAGAACATTGAGAAAATGTTGGCTTCCCGTGGGGACCATCCAGAATGTATCATTGACTGATGTAACGAATTGGCAACAAAAAAAAGAAGAGTACACATTTTTTTTTTTAAACACACTTTGGCTCTCAACATCAGAACTGGACTGTGTGGATATGAATGATGGGCTTTCGTGTGTTGTTCAGTCTCTCTTAGTCTATCTAGGTTGTCTTTGGCATTTCTCTTTTTCTTTGTTGTCTTTCTGGATAGTTCTGGGTTGGGGAGACATTAGCAGCCCTGGCTGCGTTGGCAGACGCCAGGCTCGGGTGTGGCAAGGTTGTGCGCAGCGTGGTTAAGTCATTATCTAAGGCGTGTCGATGCAGTGTGTGGAAGGATCAGGGCGGGGGCGGAGATTAGACCATAACCTTTAGGAAATGTTGAATAAGAATTTTTTGGGTTCAGCTCAGGCTTAAAGGGATTCAGAAGGACTCTGAGGTTTCTAGTGTTGATCGTCACAATATTTTCTGAGTTACCATGACTTAGTTTATGAGTCATCCATCGCCTAGAGTTTTTACAAGGGGTAAAAGTATAGTATAGTACTCTTCTTTCTCAAATTCCCTTCATATTCTCAGGTTTTAATCTGTGACATGGGTTGCTCTGTGTCTCAACATTAGTTACAGATTACAGCTTTTTATTTGGGGAAGATACGTCATGAGAGTGAAGAGGAGGAAGGATTTTAACTGGTGTAAAGTTTTTTTTTTCAAAAGCCACATCAACGCCACAATTAATACTTACATGATTGCATTTACAATGACATCATTCATTGCCATTATTTACAATTGCATCAATATGACATCAATACTTTTATCACTAATCTGGATAATTTATCCCAGTTGCCTTTCCTCTCTGGTTGGCTGAACCACAGTGACAATTAAACTCTGGTGGCCTTTAGGATGACTAAAGCTTACTACAAGCTCTACACAGATTCGGAGCGTTGCTATGGCGTTTTACGTCACATTGTAATACATAGCGGTTTTACATCCTGAAAATTGAGACGTGCCGTATCATTCCTTCCGCAGCCGTGGGGGGCAGTGTTGTCGCTTGGTTCATTGATCTGATCTATAGGCTATATACAGTGGGGGGAAAAAAAGTATTTAGTCAGCCACCAATTGTGCAAGTTCTCCCACCTTAAAAAGATGAGAGAGGCCTGTAATTTTCATCATAGGTACACGTCAACTATGACAGACAACTTGAGAAAAAAAAAAATCCAGAAAATCACATTGTAGGATTTTTAATGAATTTATTTGCAAATTATGGTGGAAAATAAGTATTCGGTCACCTACAAACAAGCAAGATTTCTGGCTCTCACAGACCTGTAACTTCTTCTTTAAGAGGCTCCTCTGTCCTCCACTCGTTACCTGTATTAATGGCACCTGTTTGAACTTGTTATCAGTATAAAAGACACCTGTCCACAACCTCAAACAGTAACACTCCAAACTCCACTATGGCCAAGACCAAAGAGCTGTCAAAGGACACCAGAAACAAAATTGTAGACCTGCACCAGGCTGGGAAGACTGAATCTGCAATAGGTAAGCAGCTTGGTTTGAAGAAATCAACTGTGGGAGCAATTATTAGGAAATGGAAGACATACAAGACCACTGATAATCTCCCTCGATCTGGGGCTTTCAGCATGACAATGATCCCAAACACACCGCCCGGGCAACGAAGGAGTGGCTTCGTAAGAAACATTTCAAGGTCCTGGAGTGGCCTAGCCAGTCTCCCGATCTCAATCCCATAGAAAATCTTTGGAGGGAGTTGAAAGTCCGTGTTGCCCAGCGACAGCCCCAAAACATCACTGCCCTAGAGGAGATCTGCATGGAGGTATGGGCCAAAATACCAGCAACAGTGTGTGAAAACCTTGTGAAGACTTACAGAAAACGTTTGACCTGTGTCATTGCCAACAAAGGGTATATAACAAAGTATTGAGAAACTTTTGTTATTGACCAAATACTTATTTTCCACCATCATTTGCAAATAAATTCATTAAAAATCCTACAATGTGATTTTCTGGATTTTCTTTCCTCATTTTGTCTGTCATAGTTGACGTGTACCTATGATGAAAATTACAGGCCTCTCTCATCTTTTTAAGTGGGAGAACTTGCACAATTGGTGGCTGACTAAATACTTTTTTCCCCCACTGTAGGCTATTCATCAAAGTAGACTATTTTGCATTGATAACCAAATGTAA